>NW_010365950.1:704952-763941 GCF_000414095.1 Morus notabilis
TGTGAAGTGTCCATTTGATATAGTCATTGCATATAGATCAATCCTCCATACATAATTCATAATTAGAGCTAGCTAGAATCCGTTAGCCTCTCTAATTATATCTTTATCCTTGAGTACCATTGATTCTTTAATGGACAGTGATTCATAAAACACATTCATGAATCGGAGCTCCTACTGGTCCAAGTACTGAACCAACCTTCAAGAGAATTATTTATCTACTTCTATCTTAAGAAGGAATGGATTTCATCTCGTATAATAACATTCTCGGCTACCTACTTCATCATGTCTCCAAAATACAAGGAATATGATTTAGGATCTCAGAATCCGTACCGAGTAAATCAAAAGACACAAATCCATAAATAGGAGTCTGTTAAGAACTCAAGATTAAGATCATTCTATATATGACCATCAATAGACTCAATTAGAATTTCTATACATAACAAAAATTATTAAAAATTCATATTGTGTCTGTGTCATTGTTCCACATAATCTTATTATGTGAAATACACTCATTCAATATCTCGCCATATTAACAGTGTGGATAACACCGTTCCATTCTAAATGGGAATGACATGTATTAATAATGTTTTAATTAAAGATTCTGAACTTTAATTAAATTCATTATGAACACCGTTTTTTATTATTATCCTTAAACATTATCCTCTCGCATATAACAGTTATATACAACGTTTAAGGTCACATAAATAATCATGGAATTTTCATTTGATATTCATAAAATATTCATAAATATATGCACATAAAATAATGAATAAACTCTTTTCTTAAATAAATACTAAATATCCTATTACATCTCATGCTTCTAGGACACCATTCTCAACAATTCCCACTTGTCCTAAAGCAGGTAGAATATGTTAATGACTGATCTATGCCTGGAACAACTTCCATATCATTTAAGAATTTTTAGAGTCAGGTATCTTTCTTTTGTTGCTTCACAAGCTGCTACACATTAACTCTTAATGATAGAATTAGCAATCACACTTTGCCAACAACCTTTCTTATCATGACTCCTTCACCTAGTGTGAACACAGATTTGGATGTTGACTATCAACATCCATGCATGACTCATAGTCAAAGTCTGTGTATCCAGCTAAAGACAACTCTTTTACTGACTAAACTATCTTATAGTTTCTTGTTTTCCTCATACACTTAAGGATACACTACACAACTACCCGATGATCGAATCTTAAGTTCAACTGACAAAGAATGACCACTCCCACTGAATATCAGACATTCGGGCATGTAAAGAATAAGAACATCTTCTTTTCTTTCGTTTGAAACATCTTGGTTTTGATCAAATCCATAAGACTTAATAGCCTCATCAAACCTGATGTTCCATGATTTATAAACTTGCTTCAATCCATAAATGGATCTCTACAGGTTGCAGACTTTCTACTCTTGGTCTTTCTCTATGTAACCCTCTGGCTAAGTGATATAAATGGTTTTCTCAAGATAGCCATTCGAAAAAGCTGTCTTGACATCCATTTGTCATATCTCATATTCAAAATATGCTGTTATGGCCAAGAGTATCCGGATGGACTTAAGCATGGCTTCCGATGAGAGAGTTTCCTCATAGTCAACTCCCTCTCTTTGGGTGTAACCCTAAACCACTAGCCTTGCTTTATAAGTCTCTACTTTTCCATCCGCTCCTCTTTTTCTCTTGAAGATCCACTTGCATCCAATGGATTTTACCCCTTCAGGTAGATCTACAAGTTGCCAGATTGAGTTGGAGTACATGGACTCTAGCTCGAGTTTCATAGCTGCTTGCCACTTTTCCTTATCAAAATCATCCATCGCAGCCTTAAAGGGAAACAGATCCTCCTTATTGTCATCAGCAATGACGATCTATGCTTCCCCGGTATACCGGTCAGGTAACCTGCTTACCCTCCCATTACGACGAGGTGCCACAAGAGTTTGATTAGGAATCGTGGTCTTATCTCTTAGCATTCCAACAACTCTTGTCAGCTGTGGTCCAATCTCATTGGAAAGTAACTTTTCTAGAACTACTTTGCTTCTAGGCTTGAAAATCTATCATATAGTCATGCTCTAGAAACGTAGGATTTGTTGATACAAATACCCTTTGATTCTTATGACTATATAAAATAATCCTCCTCTTGTCCCCATTGCATGTCCCACAAATATGCACATTTTTTATCTTGGTTCCAACTTCCCAGTCTATTGTTTCATCACATGAGCCATACACCCCCATATGCGAATATGCTTCAAAACTGGCTTTTGACCATTCCATAACTCTAGGGGTGTCTTTGGTACATACTTAGATGGTACTAGATTCAGAATATACACAGTGGTTCTTAGGGCATAACCCCAGAACGAACTAGGAAGTGCAGAATAACTCAACAATTATCTTATCATGTCGAGCAAAGTTTGATTTCTTCTTTCGTCAACACCATTCTACTATGGTGTACCGGGTGTAGTCAATTACAATACCACACCTTCTTCAATCAAGAAATACCAAAACTCTTGGACCAGGTATTCACACCCTCGATATGATCGAAGTGTCTTGATTGATTTACCTAACTGTTTTTCAACTTCTGCTCGGAACTCTCTAAACTTTCCAAAAGTTTCAGATTTCCGTTACATTAGGTAAATATAACCATATCTCAAATAGTCACCAATAAAGGTGACAAAAGATTCGTAACCTCCTCTTGCTTGAACATTTAACGGTCCACATACATCTGAATGTATCAGCTGAAGAGGTTCTGTGGCTCTTTCTCCTTTCGACGTGGAAGGCCTCTTGGTCATTTTGCCTCCCAGATAAGATTCACAGATTGGAAGCTTACTAACTTTTAGTTCGCGTAAAAGACCATCCTTACTAGTCTTTTAATCTTGTTTAGGTTAATATGACCAAGCCTAAATGCCACATATATGTGTTATTATCGTGAGAAATCTTTTGCTTCTTATTCTTAGGTTCGACAACTTTTGAACAATTTAACATTATGTAGTGAGCTAGGCATCAGTTTAAATGGTGTAAACCATTTTCTAAATATCCAGAACAAATATCAAAACCATTCCGAAAGATGTGGACTAGATTATTATTAAAGGCAATTGTTCAACTAATTTGGAATTAGAAATCAAATTTCTCTTTATGCTTGGAGGGAAAAAAACCTTGTTCACAACAAGGTATTTCTAAAATTGAAGTCTAACATCTCCCACTACTTTTGCCGATATCCTCGCGGTATTCCCTATTTCATCGTGTAGTCCCTGACGGCAAGTTCTTTGTAAGAACTAATATTTTGCAAAGAAAACCAAAACATGATTAGTTGCTCCCAAATCAACTATCCAGGATGAGGAATCACCCTCTACTAAAGATGTTTCTAGAATTAGTAAATCTTATTTATTTTGATTCTTCTTCTTTGTTTAGGTGGAAACAATTTCCATTTATGGGCTAAAACATAATAAATAAAACAAACATGATTAGTTATTCTCAAATCTACTATTCAGGATAAGGTATCACCCTTTTACTAAAACATGTTTTTAGAACTAGCAAATCATATATGCTTGAGTTCCTTTCTATACTTCAGGAAGCAATTTCCTTGTAAGTACTAAGACTTAATAAAGAAAATAAAAACATGAGTAGTAACTCCCGAATCTACAATCCAGGAATAAGGAATCACCCTTTTACTAAACATGTTTTTAGAACTAGCAAATCATATTTGCTTGAGTTCCTTTCTTTATTTCAGAAAAAAATTTCTTTGTAAGAACTAAGACTTAATAAAGAAAACAAAACATGAGTAGTAACTCCCGAATCTACAATCCAGGAATAAGGAATCACCCTTTTACTAAACATGTTTTTAGAACTAGCAAATCATATTTGCTTGATTCTTTTCCTTTATTTTGGTGGAAACGACTTTCCTTTTGTCTTTTACTCAAGCCCTTACAGTATTTAGCAAAGCCATTCTTTTATGGATTTCTAGATACGGTATCTGATGACTGCATTATCTCATAAGCTGTCTCTATGCCTTCATGGTTCTTGTGAATTACCACGCACAACCCTAGCTAATAGTTAGCTACTGTGTTTACCTTAGGGACAGGAGGGCAATCCTCCATTTGGGACAAACTTATATTCATCACATGAACGTCAGTTGTTTATGTTACTTTACCACTTCGCATAGTTTATCTTTAGTCAGTGTTTCAGTTTTATTGTAGTGAAGTTATAGGATTTGACATATTGGAAATAAGTAGAATATTCATCTAATCAATTTATGTCCATGAATATCAAGGCATGTGTATTTTGTTTTAGGCACAATTAAATATGATGCATGATGCACATGAAAAATACATAAATCATGTTTTAATTTTAGGTGCCAATGATAATCCAATTTACCACGAATATAGTGCCGCCGTAAGGTAGGTCAAAATATCATAAATTAAACCGAGACCTTCTCAATTAATAAATATAATCAAAATATCTCATATTTTCATATTTATCAACTATCGTTATTTTGCTCAAAAATATAATCAACAAATTTTGATTATATTTTTATGAGTGTAACCCATCATTTAGGATTCTACAGACTTAACTCCGGAGTGCTACCGTAGGATAGGTCAAACCGAAAATACATCTTTGAATCCTATCTCTAGGAAGTCAACCTTGTTATTAACCCGAAAGAACACTTTCCGTAGTGAGTGCGGAATCGGTGCCGCCGCGAAGCCCCTTTCGAATCTCACGGTGTTGAACTAACGATGGAAACCAGTGGGTTGTATTGTCATACAACCCTCTCCCACTCATTATTTTGTAAATATGTATTTTTATTTGAAAAACATCTCATGGTTTTCCAATCCTGATAAATAAATAATTTATTTTTCAGATATGTGAAATTTTAAAACTTAACTCTTAAATTCAATTTCACATATAACATAATTTTACAAATCAATTTTGCAACTCAAATCAATTTAATCATATTAAATCAATTTTAGCTCATGGTTCGTATTTTATTTTCTCCTTTTAAAACTCTTTCGAATAAATAATAATAAATGCGCATGTATGCATGGCATGTTATAAAACATATGAGTAGGCACACTATATCTATATGGCATGTTATATGCATGGACATATAATATATAATTATCAATATAAAATATAAATATATGCAATCGGCTATTGAGATGGAATTTGACCAGGTCCCATAGAAAATATAAATTACAACTAAATCAAATAAATAAATAATTAGAATAATTATTTTCTTCTGTTACATTAACGGGTCTTCGATTCTTGAATTCTTCATTCTTTGGCTTCGTTCTTTGTCTTCGGGTCGGATTTCACCTTCTCCGGGGTCTGAAACTCTTCCGGGTCCGTCGGCGCGCATTATGAGGGTTTTAGAAACCTTCGGGCCCATTCGGGGCCCATTGACCGCGTCTGGGGTGCTAGCCGCGCGCCTGGGCGTGTGCACGTGCAGAGTGGCCGCGTGCCTAGGTGTGCATGCGCGTGGAGTGACCGCGCACTGGGAGCGCGCGCGCGGTCTAACCGCGCACTGTTTGGGCGCGCGCACGCGGTCTGACCGTACGTTGTCTGGGCGAGCACTCGCGGTCTGACCGCGCTCTGTCTGCGCGCCCGTGCGTAGTCTAACCAGGCGCTGTCAGGGCGCGGCTGGGCGAGCTTGTGCGCGCGCATGCGCGGACTGGTCGCACGCTGGGCATGCGCTGCCTACTTTCTGGCCACTGGTCTCGGCAGGTCTGAGGTTATTTTTGGGCAGCTTCAAACTTGATCTTTTGGGCTTCCTTTTGATTCAAAATTAAAACCCTAATTCAACCCAAATCCTAGAATTACAATAATTCTAATCCCCAATAAAATTACAAATAATTTAACTTGAACGAATTTAATGCGATCCATGGAACCATATAATTAACGATTAAATCCATCATTCATACATTCATCAACATGAATTAAAAATAAACATCCATAAATGCAAGTGCCTACCCATCACATACATACATAATTAAATATCACATATTTAATATATTAATTTTGATTATCAAATAATCGGAGCATAAATTAATATCGTCTATAAACCGCTCCGATACCAATTGTTAGTTTCCGAATCGAATTCGGAAGTGGAAATGTGGGGATTGCGGATCAAGTATAACAAAAATTTTCATAAAACTTTTGAGATAGTCTATAGATTATATTAATTTATGCACGAATAAATTAGTCACATTAATTTATCTACTAAGAACTCAATTAGGAATAATACCTGGCGGCCGATTAAGATGATAACTTAAGTTCTTTGACCTCGAACAATCCTTGCTCCAAAGCCTTGTGTTTAGAAAACCAATGTCTTTCACGTCAATTCTTAGAATCCACGAAGACGTGTGTGTAGGCACACCTGAGCCAAAATGGGTTAGAATAAAGACTCGAATTTCTACAAACACCAACACATGCACGATGTGAAATTTTTGGAGAAAAAATATTTTTCCTCTCACTCTATGGAGAATTTCGGCCACCCTTTAAAAATTAGGTCAAAAATTGTGTTCAAAAATTGTGTCACACAATTTTCTATCATTCTATTATTAATAGAGTAAAAGTCAAACTTCTAGAAGGAATCCAATCTCTACCTCCAAGATAAAGCTTGTTAATTATCTCCTATTTGAATTTGGAACAAAATCTCCTCTTCTCTTTTATTCATTATGGCCGGCCATAGATAAGGGATTTTATCCCTGTGTAGGTGCCAACATCAGATATGGAAGGAAGAGAAAATCATCATTTATCTTGTAGTCCAATTTTGACTCAAAGTCAAACTTAAATTAATTTGAATTCTAAATTGAACAACTTATCAAATAAGTTTAAATGGATAAAAATAGATGTGTTCAAATTTAAATTTAATTAATCACATTATTTAAATAATAATTAATTCTCAATTAATTATTTTTGAGTGTTTAATTTTTAGAATTCCATAATTATAAACTTCCCATTTTGCCCTTTGTGTCTGCTAGAATTACAAGGACGACGCGGGGACTAATGGACCTATAATCCCGAGCTCTAATAAAATTAATAATTAATTAAACACTTTAATTAATTAATTAATTCTATTGATTCCAATAGTTACTCCACTATAAACTTGGAATTGCATTCTCGAAATTATAGATATAAATTACTTGTAAACTGTGAAGTGTCCATTTGATATAGTCACTGCATATAGATCAATCCTCCATAAATAATTCATAATTAGAGCTAGGTAAAATCCGTTAACCTCTCTAATTATATCTTTATCCGTGAGTACCATTGATTCTCTAATGGACAGTGATTCATAAAACACATTCATGAATCGGAGCTCCTACTAGTCCAAGTACCGAATCAACCTTCAAGAGAATTATTTATCTACTTCTATCTCAAGAAGGAATGGATTTCATCTCGGCTACCTACTTCATCATGTCTCCAAAATACAAGGAATAGGATTTAGGATCTCAGAATCCGTACCGAGTAAATTAAAAGACACAAATTCATAAATAGGAGTCTGTTAAGAACTCATGATTAAGATCATTGTATATATGACCATCAAAAGACTCAATTAGAATTTCTATACTTAACAAAAATTATTAGAAATTCATATTGTGTCTGTGTCCTTGGTCCACATAATGTCATTATGTGAAATACACTCATTCAATATCTCACCATATTAACAGTGTGGATAACACCGCTCCATTCTAAATGGGAATGACATGTATTAATAATGTTTTAATTAAAGATTCTGAACTTTAATTTAATTCATTATGAACACCATTTTTTATTATTATCCTTAAACATTATCCTCTCGCATATAACACTTATACACCACGTTTAAGGTCACATAAATAATCATGGAATTTTCATTTGATATTCATAAAATATTCATAAATATATGCACATAAAATAATGAATAAACTCTTTTATTAAATAAATAATAAATATTCTATTACATCTCATGCTTCTAGGACACCATTCCCAACAGTCTTATCATGGTCTTATTATCTCATCTTATATTTCTTACTGATGGGCCCGAGTGCTCGTACCACTCGCGCGCAATCATCGGGACGTGAGGGTTTGCAAGATCCCAAATGACACTGTGATTATAAACTGAACTGAATGCCTCCCTCTCAGAGGACGTAATTATATTTTTTTTTCTTCTCGCTTGTGGAGCCTGAGTTACCTCCCTCGCAAAGGCTGGTACGGCACTCAACTGAGTTTCTTCTTGTAAGTTCCTCTTGACTTATTAAGGTGTATGCAATATGACATAACATAGCGTACTATAACATGGAATCTTCTCAAACACATATAATTCATGTGCACTGCTTAAGTGTATGCACCATGACATAGCATAGCATACATAACATTAAATGTACTCAAACACATATAATTCATGTGTATTGTTTATTTTAAAATCTATTTATACTATAGGTGAGATTCCTACTTACCTAATTTTACAGAGCTGGAATCCACTTTTCACCAAACAGCGTACTCTCTTACTTGCTTACTTCTGAAAATGAACACCCATTAAGAGTGTGAGATTAACTGTCATTTGCTATTTTATTTTAACAGCTTAAGAAGGGAATGTAACCTTTTCCTTAAGGCATGTATTCCTCTCATTTACTAAAGGATAATTTACTATAAGGATCAATTTATTAAATCCTCAAAATCTTATTTTCTTTAATTGTCCTCGTCATCTACTTGCCTAGATTGAAAATTGATTACCCAATCTAATCACTTATTCTCCATAATCTACCTCATTGGACTTGTTATGATATTAAGGCCCAATTCGGCCTAGAGACTTATTCACGACGTTCTAACTCTTAGGCCGTCGAAATTTAAACTCAAGGGGTCTCTTGAATTAATGCGGGCTTTGGACCCATATCAAATCTTTGAAATTCTAAGGACCTAACGTATTGGGCTCGTAGGTACCCATCAGGATCGTTTGCTCGATAAACCATTCATTTCTTAAAAGAAACCATTTTTTTTGAAAAACTTTCTTTACGAATATTTCCGTTAAAATGAGGTTTAATACCATAGTATTTTACTGAAATCACCTCTCAGCTTCTTTGATAAACTTTTGTTAAAAAAAAACATACTGTGTTAGGTTTGTTTAGATAAAACTGTGCAGTTTCTGAAATCTGCATTTTACTGCATCTTAGGTTTGAATTTTGAAAATCTGTTCTTCGTGAAAATTCTTCGTCTCATCGAAATCTAAAATTGTTATTTTTAAAGAAAACTGAGATTCAGCCTCTAAAGGCCTCATTTGGCTGAAAACAGTGGCTGCTATTTTTTTTTCAAATGCTATGGAAATGCTATAGCATTCTTTTTACAATGTTGTAGGAATGCTGTAGCAATTCTCTCCTTTTTTTTTTTGAAACTGTGCTGTATAGCCTGTCCATTTTTGCAAAATGGCTTCAAACTTACTTTTAGAGTTAAAGTTGGGTTTTGTCATAGTCACAGAAAAACGTTCAAAACATCGAGAACTATAAGTTCAAACTTAGAAATACTGAAAAATCTCGCACTAGGGTCCTCACTTTCGCGTTCAAAGTAACCAAAATTTTTTTCCTCCAACCCAAAATAAGCAACTTAAGCCAAACATAAGCATACCACATAATACTAATCAAACTAACCTCAAAACACGCAAAACCAACATAAAACTCACACGTCCTTATTACAACTTATCTCCTCAAGAACCACAAATTACATCCATAAATTCAAGCTTAGAGTTGGTTAGAAAAATAATGGAGAAGAGATTAATAAATTACCCTTGAAGAACTCTCTCTTGAAAACCTTTGAACTCCTCTTCCACTCCTCCAACTCAAGCTAAGATTTATGGTGAGATGTATGAAAACTTTTGAGTGTATGTAGACTAGAGGAAGGGTCAGTTTTGGTGAGGGAGGGTGGAGAAAATTTTGGGGACTTGGAATTGGGGTGAATCTGGTTTTGGGGTGGAGAGAAAGAGAAAAGAGAAAAAATGAAGCCTAGCTTATGATGGTTCCTTTTATAGACATGTTGGTAATTATTTTTTTACACCAATCAACTCCATTAATTCAACTAAATTTTGGGGTCAAATCCCTTAAGCATGGCCGGTCTTGGTGGAGAAAAGAGAGAGTAAGTATGCCATGTTTTCCCCTTCAACTACTACTATCACATCACACCTTATCATGAAACCCTCTAGCACACTCAACTAGCCAAGTTTTTGCTATGATTTTCCCTATGCATGGCCGGCCAAGCAGAGACAGAGAGGGAAAAATATAACCTACCCCCTTGTACTTTTGGCCACTCTCTTAAGTTTCTCCTTAAAACTGTTTAAAATTATACTGGCTGTAATTTTCTCATGTATATATACTGGATGCTAATTCGTACTGTGCTTGGAGATTCTTGGAATTAAGATTCTCAAACTGTATCTGTACTGGAAATTCATCCGCCTTAAAGTACGGTGAGAATTCAATCGATCGAATTTACTTGATCGTAAAACATGAACTTAACATGAAATTTGCTGCATAATTTAGGAATACAAATGTTAATTCCGTAAATCCTTCAGTCACAAAATATAACATAATTTTTTTTTTCCACGAAAAATCCTTGACTTAAATACATAAATTGCATTATTTAAATAATGGAATTTTCTTGGTCATTACATTTTTTGGGTGCGTATTGCACATTCAACAACGGTTTCCTTAGAAAATTGCCATTATATGTCAATCTTTAACGACAGTTTCCTAGAAAACCGTCGTTAAATTCCTCCAAGATGCTTCCTCTCTGTGACTTTGGGACAAATTTAGATGACGGTTTGTCATCTGACATTGATTTTAATGACGGATAAAAACCGCCATTAAAGTCCCAAGCATTTAACGACTCACGATTAGACGACGGTTTGCCTAACAGCCGTCTAATCTTTTAACGACGGTTTTTAACTGTCATTAAATCCTCAATTTCTATTAGTGTCAACATGTCCCAAGGACACATCCACATTAAGCTTGATCCAACCTTCAGGGGCAGCTTGCCACACCACCTCATAGGGATACTAATCGTTGGAGAAAGGATCCTATGTGAATATTCAAGCACTTGAATCACTGCATCTTTATAAATATCGAGCGGATTGAAAGACTTCCGACTAAACACAACCACATTGTGAGCCTACCAAATAGCTTTTACCACACTGGAAGCATAGAAGAGGAAATCCATGGATGTAGTGAAACCAGAGCCACCGAAGAGAACCAATTCTAAGAAATCCTTCATTGATCAAAGGTTTAACTTTGTTGTCCGAAGAGACCAGGCCGAAATAAACCAAATGATTCTATTACACCTGCAAAACAAAAAAGGTGAGCAATAGATTCCTCCTCCTCCTCACACAACGGGCACAATCCAGTTCCATTTCCCACATATTTAATCAACTCCCCTCGAACTAGAATGGCCCTAACTACCACCCTCCACAAGAGAATTTTATGTCTAGGGTGAACTTTTGATTGCCACAACTACCGCCAAAACCCAGTGCAAGTATCCCCAGTCTCCCTACTAACACACATCAGTTGATAAGCTGATTTCACCGTAAAATTCCCCTTCTCCGACTTAGTCCAAATCCACCTATCCGAAGTATCATTTCTAGGTAGTGGAATTTTGAGTATAGCTTCAACATTATCTGGTTGAAAGATTAATCTAAGACTGTCATTCTAAACCTTTAAACTGGGCATGTAAAGATGATAGTCTAAATAATATGATTCGTAATCGAGAGAATAAAGTTGGGCGCTTTATTCATGATAAGATTGTTATGTTGTCTACTTCCTAACGGAGATGGCTTGTCTTGGTTGTCGAAGGTTGGACTCCATGGGTAGAGACATTTATATAATTCCTAGTGGTGGAATCTATATTGCATCGGGCCAAAGTTGAATTGTTTTAATTAATAATTCTATTTGAATAAAGCAATTCATTTTTGATGAATTATATGTGGTCATCTTAGTCCTGAGATGGATAATGAACCCCTGTGCTTGACTTGTATCCTTTGATGTACTAAAGGGAGATATCCTAACATTATATAAAGGTACGTTTACTGGTACGTTGGGGGTATGACTCTTGTGTGAGTAGATTCATTGTTCATAGATAGTAAAATCCATAGCTCCTATAAAGAGTCAATGATGTCCTCTTATGCACTATCTATGGATTGGAAAATAAGAGCACTCGGCCATTAGACTACTCTATGTTTTCTAATGGTTTACTATTTGTATCACTATGGATAGTGATTTTCCGATGGAGTGGTAATGGAGACATAAAATAAATATAATTGAGAAAGTAAAACGGAACTTGACCTTAAGTTGATTATGGATATCCTATGGGGATGATACACTAATATAGTGTATCATGGACGAGAGCTATTCGGAGCTTTGTAAATATGTTATATGAATCAAGAGTGCAGCTCTAGCCTTTTAGTGGAGTAGCGCTAAAGTTTATAATCATGAGATAGACTTGCTGAATTACAAGTACTGTTGTGATTATAGGAGATCGATTTGTATATGTCCATCGGGTCCCTTTGCTAGCTCATATAATTTTCTGTAACGATACGGTGTATTTCTTACATATTGATAAATTGTGTTATTTCCGTAATAAGGTTCAAAGTTAATTAGAGATCGGTTGATTAATTCATAAGTAATTTATCGAGTGAATTAATTGATAAATAAATTCTAGATAAATTGGTTGAATTATTATTTTGAGTGTTATTTAATATAAGACTATTATATGACTATTTTGATCGTGTAACTTTCCTATTGGGTTGCATGAATAAAAAATGAGGCTCTGTACAAGTTTTTCGTATTGAAAAGTCTGAGAAACAAGTTTTCCTTAATGGTATTGGCCAACCGGTGGGTAGTCCAGTCAGTATACACCGTGCGACCGGTGTGTGAAGGGTGGTCGACCGGTGGATTATAACTACTCTGCCACCGGTTGACCGGTGCCAACGCGCAACGAGGGATGACGTGGCAAAACTGACTATGTACGCAAGATAAGCTTTGGAAAACTAAATTGTTGCAAGAATATGACTTCCTAAACACTATAAATAGCCTAGTAAGTCACATTATTATGTAGATCACTTGAAAGACCTTTTAGGGGCTATTGATGAAAGATTCCTGAGATGAAAAATTGTTCAATTCTCAAGAACGATTTTTCTTTTGGCTCTCTTATGGTTGGAAGGAGTTCAAGAATACTAAGGGGAGATTGAACGACGTGTGCCCACTCACATTCCAATCGTGAAAATGAGAATAAGAAAAAAAAAAAACCAATCAGTTGAGGCTCTTCAAATTGCTATTTAGAACGCTTTGATCAACCCCAAAAAAATTCATTGCCATAAAAATTCTTTTCTTTGGAATATTGTTGGGGTTGCCGTGACAAGGACGACAACAATGAGCGGAAAAGGGGCCCACTGGGGTGTCGTTTTTGCGGTTAAGGACTTTTCCCGTGACACAAAATATGCGTGGAATGTGAATCATGTGAGCTTCCCCGTCTCATTCATAGGCCATGACCCTCACAAGTCACACCCACGTTAGTCTGGGCCCCATGAAATTCCACATTTCTATTCCTCTCTTCTTTTTCATTCCTTTCTTTGTCACTTTGCATCTCTTTTTTGGCTCAAGAATTTTTCCATTTCCCTGACCGCTATACAATAGCTTTCTAGACAATTGATTATGTTTATTTTGTGTAAAAAAGAGGTTTCTATACCAACAATGCACGTTTATTAATGTTAAATTTGATTAAAATCACATCAAAATTTAAAAAATATACATAACTAATATAATGGTTCAAAACGAAACCATACTGGTAAATCATTTTTTTCTAACCAATCACGGAGTTTAAAAAATATTATTGCACGTTGTATTTTGGTATTTTTCTAACTTAGAAATGGGGAAATTGGAAATCAAGATTCGGCAAAGACCACGGAGAGTAGGCATTGGCCAAAAATGATTTTGTTTCCACTAAGAACATGAAGAAAAAGAGTTGTAGAAAAAGAGATTTCTTTATGTATAAATGCTATGGCTGTCTATTTTGGCACTAATATCTCATCACATCTTGATCAATTACAGTAATTTGACGGTTATAGATAAAGCAACAACTTTTCCATCTTTTTTTATAAAAAAAAAAGGGAACAAAAATCGAATATGTGATAGCAACAATTGTGAAAAGGAAATAATCTTCAAGTAAAGTATGTAGAAACAATATTAAAGTTAGACCTTCAAGTAAAGTGAGATACAAGAGCAACAAGCTACAAGTTGATTAAAGTTATTCCAAACATACGAAAAAATAAAACAATGAGTTATCATCACCAGGTTGTGCTTTGTGCTTCAATTTGGACTATAATTTGGGTAATCACAGTTGTTTTTTTTTTTTTTTTCCTTTTTTATCTTATTTATTATTTTATAATTAACACAAAGTAGAGGTTATCAAAACAAGACAAATCAATAGTCCGTAAAGATGAGAGAGATTCTACGGCGGGGCACCTTATTGTATCTAATAATAGGGTCATTAATTGCGACCGTAGACTTTAAGAGCTCGTTTGACGTTACTTTTAAAGGCTACTTTTAACTTCTTTTAATATGTTACAGCAGGTGCACGTATCTGGTAAATCTTATTTTTATCCAATAGCTTCTAAAAATTGTGATTAAACAGTAAAATTTGAGAAGCATATCATGGGTTACTTTTACACAACTGCTTTCACTGTTATTATCTAAATTTACTAAAAGAACCTTAATAATAAAATTAAATTCTCTATTTACCTATTTTATTTTTTCATACCAAATTAAAAAATATATACTTTTTAAATATTTATTTAAAAATTATAATATTTTGTAATTTTGCCCAAATATAATAACAAAAACAAATAATAAATATAACAATTTATTTTTTATCAGTATTTTGAATAACAAATTAAAATCGTATATTTTTCATAGTATTTTGGTGTAAAAATATTATGAATATTGACCTTAAAAACAGAAATGAAATTGAATATAAATATGTATGCTATATTATGTCTTTTTTTAGTCATTATATATCTGCATAGTAATTTTATACATGTTTACTAGACACTTAAATTTTTACTTCCGGTATGAACAACAACTTTAAAAATAAATTTATCAAACACTTACATATTTCTGGTCACAGCAATTTCTGACTAACAGTACAATAACAAAAATTTTCAACAACACAATAATGTCAAACTGGATCTAAATCATATCATGTATATTATTACTGTGTGGATTCTGTGAAAGAATCTTTTAGGCAACACCATTATATACGCATTTTAAAAAAATCGAGATCTTACAATTTAAGTGAATACTCCTATCAATTGGGTGCTCCTTGGTTTTGCATCTAACTATTTGTATTGTTGCTCTTTTACAATTTTAATATAAAATAATTGTAACCAAAAATTGTTTATGCTTGAAACCAAAATCGTATAAAAAAAATTTAAAAGTTATTGAATTCCACTTAATATTCAGTATTTAGCATTAGCTTTCAAACCCAACACTCCCGGAATAAGCAAAGAACAAGTAGTACTTACCATTTAAGTTACTATTTTTAACAAAGACAAGACCAACTATTTTAGCAGTAAGAGAGAAGTTAAATTGCTACTCTATCTACATACATCATATATGTAGACATGTGATAACATAAAGGCAGACCATTATAAAACTTTTATCAAAATACATATAGATATACATTAATATAATATTCATAATATGGCGTAACATGCCTCTCCTTGATTGATGGACTGATCACGGGACACAAAAGCGTTCCATCGTAAATGTAAGAGACAAACGTCATATATCAGACTTTAATTAGAGAACTTTTTCCTTATCTCTATTTACATAAACAAATAATTAATTTGGTTCGGCCATGCAAATGGCCGATGACTACGAAACAAAACCAAACCCCACAACACTCCCACTATAGTTTAGGGTTGAAACCATGGATAATAATATGGTATTTAACACTGAATAATTGAATATGTGATATTAAAGTCTCAAACTGCATCCGATAAATCCGACACTTTTAGCACTTTTTGTTCGATGTTATAAGATTGTTCGTAGTTTTATGTAACAATACTTAATTTGAGTGTAACATTCAATGTTATTAGTGTTGAACTGTATTTATTGATTATTATGCTGAAGTAAATTGAGTATTACCAATTGAGTATTACATAAACATACAAATGATATTTCTAATGGTGAATTTAAAATGTTACAAGCAGTTATATATATATATATATATATATGCGCGCGGCTCGTGTGTATGTGTCTAAAAATGGAAAGCGAATGAACAAGCACGGCCAGCGAAGAAGAAGCATGCTCATGCAAACGACAAAAGCAGTACAAATGCATAGTTTATGCGCTGTGCTTTTTTGTCAGCAAGTCAACACAAGTATGCAACGCACATTTTTGGCCTCCACCTCCAATCTTCCCAGGCGCATCAATATCTATCCCTCACTTCCCTCAACATTCTCTTCTCTCTCTCTCTCTCTCTCTCTCTCTCTCTCTCTCTCTCTCTCTCCCATTCTTTCTTTCATCCTTTTTTCAAAGCCATAAAACGCACGCAATACTCTCTAACATCCTCTGCATTATGATCTCGTGAGCTCAGTTTACAGTCATATTTATGTCGTTTTCTCCTTTCAGACATAATCTAAAAGCTTTTATTAAAACCCTGCTCGTACTAATTCAAACCTTAAACACAGCCATTTTGATGACAGCATTGTCAATGACGAAGTATCCCAGATTTTTTTTGTGTTTATTGCCATTTCTTCTTCTTTTTCTTCAAGGCTGCATTGGAGACAACACCATTGCGGTTCAGCTCAACGACGATGTTTTAGGCCTAATTGTGTTCAAATCAGACATTCAAGACCCTTCCTCTCATCTCTCTTCTTGGAATGAAGATGATGACACCCCATGTTCGTGGAAGTTCGTCCGATGCAATCCGGTCACCAACCGAGTATCAGAGATATCCCTCGACAACTTGGGGTTATCGGGAAGGATCGGGAAAGGGCTCGAGAAGTTGCAGCATCTGAAAGCATTGTCCCTCTCAGGCAACAACTTCAGCGGTGATGTTACTCCTGAGAAGCTTGCATTGCCTACTAATAGTCTTGAAATACTCAATCTTAGCCGAAATAGGCTTTCAGGTCGAATTCCATCTTCTCTTGTGAAGATGAGCTTGATTAGAGTTCTTGATCTTTCGGAGAATTTGTTATCAGGGCCTGTCCCTGATAATCTCTTTGATAGTTGTTTTTCTCTACATTCACTTTCTTTGGCAGGGAATTCCCTTGAAGGGTCTATTCCTAGTACAATCTCTAGATGTCTTTCTTTGAATAATTTTAACATCTCCAACAACCGTTTCTCGGGAAACCTGGATTTTGTTTCCGGCTTTTGGACATTGGAAAGGATTCGAACTCTAGACCTCTCGAGAAATTTGCTTTCAGGGTCCATTCCTCAAGGTATATCATCCCTGCATTACTTGAAAGAGTTTCTAGTACAAGGCAATCACTTCTCTGAAACATTACCTTCGGATTTAGGCCTTTGTATACACTTAGCGAGTATTGATTTCGGGGATAATCACTTCACCGGTGGTTTGTCCGATTCGATTCAGAGCCTTAACTCATTGACTCGTTTCGGTTTAGCAAACAATTTGTTGAGTGGTGATTTTCCTCATTGGATTGGTGAATTGAGAAAACTTGAGTACTTGGATTTCTCTGGCAATGGCTTCACAGGAAGCCTTCCATCAACAATGGGCGACATGAAATCGCTCATTTTCTTGAGTTTGTCCAACAACAAGCTCAGTGGAATTATCCCAAGTTCTCTTGGTTACTGCACAAAGTTGTCTGTGATCCATTTGAGTGGCAACAGCTTCAATGGGAGTATTCCAGAGGACTTGTTTGATCTAGCTTTGGAGGAAGCAGACCTTTCGAAGAACCAAATAACAGGCTCAATCCCAACAGGTTCGAGTAAACTATTTGAATCTCTCCATGTTCTTGATCTCTCAAGTAACAAAATAAAGGGAACTATACCAGCAGAAATGGGGCTGTTCTCCAACTTGAAGTACCTGAATTTGTCATGGAACAATCTTCAATCAAGGATTCCGCCAGAGTTCGGGTTGTTCAGGAATCTAACTGTGCTAGATCTCAGAAGCAGTGCCTTGTATGGTTCTATCCCAGGAGATTTATGCGATTCGGGGAGTTTGGACATTCTTCAGCTGGATGGAAACTCGCTTACTGGTCAAATTCCTGAGGAGATTGGAAACTGCTCATCTCTCTACTTGCTGTGAGTTTCACTTTTTTTTTTAAAAACAATTTCTTACTTCCCTTTCCTTCTTGTTAGTATTAGTAGTCAATGTGGTCACAACATTCAGCTCAATTTTTATTTTTGATGTACTTATAGCATCTCCAATACAATGCCAAATTAGTATGTGAATGCCAAATTTTAGCATTTGAGTACAAAAATCACTTAATGTCATGCTATTTTTCGTCTTTTTTTTTTTTCCCTTTTCAGAATTAAAGACGACGCTAACTGGGGTTCTTTCTTTATTTTCTTGCAGGAGCTTGTCCCACAACAAGTTAACAGGTCCTATTCCGAAGTCAATTTCAAAGATCAGCAAACTCAAGATACTAAAAATGGAGTTCAACCAGCTAAGTGGAGAGATTCCAATGGAGCTTGGAAAGCTACAATATCTCCTTGCAGTTAATGTGTCATACAACAGGCTAATTGGCAGGCTTCCTGTTAGGGGCATATTTCAGAGTCTAGACCAAAGTTCCTTGCAAGGAAACTTGGGAATTTGCTCACCATTGTTAAAGGGTCCATGTAAAATGAATGTGTCTAAACCACTTGTTCTTGATCCAAATGCCTACAACACTCAAATGGATGGTGGTGATCACAAGCACCATTCTGAATCCTCACCACTCACCGCGAAATCCCACCACAAACTGTTCCTCAGCGTGTCTGCTATCATCGCGATTTCAGCCGCTACTTTGATTGTCATTGGAGTTGTTATTATTAGTCTGCTCAACATATCTGCAAGGAAGAGGCTGGCATTTGTGGAAGAAGCCTTGGAAAGCATGTGCTCAAGCTCTTCTAGATCAGGAGCTAGTGTAGCAGTAGGGAAGCTCATTCTCTTTGATTCGAGGTCAACGTTAGAAGGACTTGAAAATCCTGTGTCTCTACTCAACAAGGCCAACGAGATCGGTGAGGGAGTGTTTGGAACAGTTTACAAAGTCTCACTAGGAGCTGACCATAATCATCAAGAAAGAACAGTGTTTGTAATCAAGAAGCTTGTCACATCAAACATAACTCAGTACCCCGAAGATTTCGATAGGGAAGTGAGGATTTTAGCGAAAGCAAAGCATCCCAATATAGTATCCTTAAAAGGGTATTACTGGACTCCTCAAATTCAGCTACTGGTGTTAGAATATGCACCAAATGGAAGCCTGCAATCCCGACTCCATGAAAGGCATCCTTCGAGCCAACCTCTTTCATGGCCTCAGAGATTCAAAATCTTGCTTGGAACAGCGAAAGGACTTGCTCATCTCCACCACTCAATCCGTCCTCCAATAGTCCACTACAACTTGAAACCGAGTAATATCCTTCTCGATGAGAATTTCAATCCAAGGATCTCAGATTTCGGGCTTTCCAGGCTGCTGACGAAGCTCGACAAGCACGTTATAAGCAACAGATTTCAAAGTGCTCTAGGTTATGTTGCACCAGAAATGGCGTGCCAGAGCTTGAGAGTGAATGAAAAGTGCGATGTCTATGGCTTCGGAGTCCTGATTCTTGAGCTTGTTACTGGGAGAAGGCCAGTGGAATATGGAGAAGACAATGTAGTGATATTGAGTGATCATGCCCGAGTTTTGCTTGAGGAAGGGAATGTTTTGGAATGTGTTGATCAGAGCATTGGAGATTACCCGGAAGACGAGGTCTTGCCGGTTCTGAAACTGGCTCTGGTATGTACCTCTCAGGTGCCTTCAAGCAGGCCTTCCATGGCTGAAGTTGTTCAAATCTTGCATGTTATCAAGACCCCAGTTCCACAGAGATTGGAAGTGTTCTAGTCAAGCATTTTGAAATGCTGTTTCGTCACATTTTTCTTTTTTCACTTTATGAGAAAACTTGTTGAAATTACTACCTTTTTTTTCACTTTATGGCTGATAAGGAGTCCTCTCTAATTGCTGAATTGTAAGGATTTTCCTTATCCTGTGTTGTAACAAGTTTGTTCTTCTTATAAGTTGCACTGCTGCTAAATATTTCATAAGTAGTGTTTCTTTTCCTTGTTCACATTGCTTCAAGTATGAAATTATTTCCTTTTATTGCTTTTTTGTTTGCTGAATATAAAAGGGATAATCAGTGTCATCAAGGCCTTTCATCCCCTCCTTCAATAGTATGGCTTCAAATACAATAAAAGTTGAAAAAAAAAAAAAAATGTTTTAGCCAACAAAAAATATTAACACCTGTGCTTGTAGTTCAAACCCCTACGAGACAAATGGAACTGCTCAAATATAATGTACAATGAGCGTAAATAATCCCTTCCAGTTTTTCCTTTAGTCGAATCTTAATCAATCATCTCCTTCCGAGAAAAAAAAAAAAAAACAAAGAAAATGAAGACTAACCATCAAATATCACGTCTTGTCAATTAAAAAGTGACTACTTAATTTCCCAACTATTACTTAGTTGTCCGATAATAAGCGTTGGAATGTGTAGTATTATTGATAAAACCACTCAAATTTGCTCACAAGTTTGATAAGCCTGCCTAACTTAAAAGAGCATATATACTAAAAAGTAGTGCATGTATGTATGTATATGGGAATTTTTGCATACACACATATATTTATACATCAAATGGGATTCTTATCAACCAAATCATCAAATTTCTATATAAAACATAACTATTGAAAACTCATATATATATATATATATATTACTTTTGTCTATACAATTCCCATTATAACTAAAGCAAAGAACAACACTCATGTCCCATGTGCAATGGATAGCAGTAGATGACAGAACTGCCAGGAAGTAATGCTGCTATTCCATGCATTTCCAAGCGGGAAATGGGACAAATGAATACTTGGCGGTCCCTGCAGTTTAAATTCCATAACGTTTTGGCATATTGGTTAAAGAAAAAAAATAATTAAAAACAAGCCCTTTGTTTAAAAAGAAAAGTGTACTCTGGAGTGATTCAATGGCAGCCTTGCAAGAAAAGTAAAAAAATGTTGGAAAGTTTTGATTACGCTATAGTACTTCTGGCCAGTTTTGGGGGGTTTTTCTTTCCTTTCTTCTTCTTCTTCTTCTTCCTTGTTTTTTTTTTGTTTTTTTTATATAATGGAATTGTGGGGTTAAAGTTAAGTGTATATGATTGTGGATTTTAATTATTGTACATAGTAGAGCATCATTGTGAACTCTGGACCGACATAATATACTCATAGATACAGAAAATAATGGATTCACATGAATAATTTTACATGATTGCCTTTGGAATTCGTACAACCATGCAAAGAATATTAGCATTGGGGACAAAATGTCACATGGGCTTGGTTCGAAATATATATATATATATATATATATACACACACACACACACATATCATATATACATAATATATAATGGGACCAAGAAAGTGTAAGGAAAAAAGATAAAGATAAAACCATATCCCCTTGTCCAATTTTAAGGAATTTTCTATTATTTTTTTATTGGCCAGAAGACGATGAGATTGGGTTGTGTATTTGAGTATGCGAACTTAGAATTTAGGGTGCCTATATCAAAGTACAAAGTAATGTAAAGGAAAGTGGATTGGGAGGAAAAGTAAAAAACTTAAGAATGAGAATGAAAATTGTTGCCTTTTTTCCTTTATAGTGTTTAATTATGTAGTAGATGAGTTGGGAAATAATCCAATGGTTTCTAGTGTTTATTATCGCTAAAATACATTTTAACATGATAGAATAAATATTAATTTATAACATGTAAACTTAAATAGGTAAGTAAATTTGACCTGATATCTTTTTATTAAGTAAGACAATATTAACGGGATATGAGGATTGACATTCTGTTCACTCACTTTTTATATTTTAGGGGCTTCACTAAATTCTCATTTTGATTTGGAAAATATACAATTTACTTGAGTCATTTCACAAATATGCTATTTATTAAAAAAAAACGTTTTAAAAATATGTTATTTATGTCCTTGTCCATAAAATTAATTGGTAAGTAGGGACAATAAACATACGGAAAAAATGGACAAATATTCTTTAAAAATGCATAGGTCTTAAATTTTTAGTTTTTATATTTGATTAATACCATTTAGTCAAAAAACTATATTAGTCAAAATGGTCTTAATTAAAAGTAAAGAGTAAAAATCTTAGAACTATACATTTAAAGAATAAGTTTACCAATTTTTTCTAAACATATTGGAGAAGAGTTGGATGTATTTTCAATAAGACCATCGTATTTCCTTACTCGTGTAATATGATCTTACATTCAAAAACCAATTCTCAAGAACTATATATGTAAATATATAAATATATATATATATATATTTCTAAAGCAAAATAACAAAGGAATGATGCTCTCCTAACTTTTAAAGTTACATCGTATAACTTCTTCAAATTTGTCCTAGTCCTCCAAATTTTGAAGATAAAAGAATCCAACGTCTCACGGAGCTAACATGGTATGGCTTTATGATGTGATCACATTATTTATGTCCTTGGCCCTATACCAGAATAGGGTGACAATAATATTGCATATATAGAAATAGTTTTTGCTTTTTGTATATATGGCAATACATATGTGTGTGTGGGTACAACAGACGACAAAGCCCGTCACGGGTCTCCAAATCTCCGTCGTATATCATATAAAAACAAAATATAATGTACCAATTAAAATATCAAACATCAAGATCAAGGAATCTGTATTTATAATAAAACAATAATTTGAGGAGGCATTTGCCAACCAAATATTTCATATCTCACCTTCTCTCGTGAATAAACATAGCTTTCTATGTCAGCCAAGGAAAAAAAGAAAAAAACACTACTTTCCACAAGAATATTAAACCAATAATTCTTAATTCTAACTTTTGAAATTCAAATTTTTTTGTGAGAAAAAACTATTGTAGTAGAATCAAAACTATGAGTTTAAACTCATGAAACAAATATGTTGAAGAATTTGAGTGTAGAGAGTGAAAAGAATGCAGAAAACAAGAGAGGGTTTGAGGCGTACAGGAATACATTCCTTTAAGGTTTTATTTGTCCTCACTTCTTAAAGTTTGCTAATGAGTTTTAATGGCAAATTACCCTCAAGATATAACAAACCTTTGAACACAATATCTAGCAATAATATTGAGTTTCATAACATTTATTTAAGTCTGTAAATTTTTTGGAGAATTAATAAAGGCAGAGGTGTCATTTTATTAATGAATGCATATTGTTTAAATATTACAACCATTCACATAAAGGTACCTTTCCAATGTAAAGGTATCTTTTCATGGATTAATACACCTATTATAATAGTTATATCTATTGCTAATTGATGTTCAGATATGTATGAAAACATATCACCAATGAATGTAATGTTTCGAAAAGTTTTAGATCACATAAACTCATGAAAATATTGTTTTATGCACAATTTTTACTGCAGCGAGTATTTTTCCGCTGCAGTCACAAACGGACCCGAGGCCTGCAAACATTTCGACTACAGCCAAAATATTTTGACTGTAGCCGGTTTGGCCGAACCAAAGCAGTTTGTCCGCTATGCATTTCGATGTCCCTTAAACACGCATTTTTCATGTTTTAACACTCAAACAACTTGTGATCTTGATCAAGACATATTACAATCTCTCTAACAATCCCCCACTAGATTGTAATATTTCTCCAGAATTAAGAACGATAAACACACACATACATGAAGGTGTCTTTCAATTTTAACCTCCAATTAGTGACTATACTTCAAAGTATTCACAAGACAACAGTGTGCTTTGCATTAAACTTTATCTCTTAAGCAAATACCGGAAATATATCACATATGTATTATCTCAAACTTAAAATATGTTCAAATCATTTAGCACTATTCCGGCCTTGTGCTCTATCTTGGATTCATGAATATTTACAAGACTAAACCACCGTCTTGTTAGGAACGGCAGCATGTCTTATGTTCACTTAGGTTGAGTTTTGTAACACGTCGAGAAATTAAACGAGATTAATTAAGGTAATTAAGATTTATTAATGTGTCTAATCTGGTATAAATTAAATAATTATTGTTTGTTAAATGTTTCTGGCGTTTAAATTTAAATATTTTCAAGGTATTTAAATATTTTTAATAATTATATTTTTGCTCCAGAGTGTGTGTAGACACATTTTCTGGACTATCTTTTAAATATTTTGACACCTATCTTTTTCCTTTTTCCTTTTCCTTTTTATTTCTTCTTTTTCCTTCTTTTCCTTTCTTTTCTCGTGCACTCTCTCCCTCTCCTTCATTGTCGTTTCACTCACTCTCTCATGCGTTCCTCTCTCTCCCGTTCAAATCTTCACCAAATCAACCGGATTTCGAACCAAATAAGAATTTCAAGTAGTTTTTAACGTCAAGAGAAGGATTTGAGATAAGATTTCTGAAAAAACCTCTCTTGAATATCAAATTTTTCAGATTAGAAAACTTATTTTGGTTCGTAATGGATTTTTATGGATTTTGAGTAAAATCATGGTCGAAATTGGGGATCTTTGGTTATATGGACTTGAGTTAGTAACTAGAACTTGGATTTGGTTGTTTTCCCTTAGAATGTTTCGGATTTGAACTTTGAAATTTGCAGGAATTGGAGTTTTCTTCGCAGTTCGGTCATTTTTCCACGAATTGCAGATTCCCACCGGTTGACCGGTCCAGTTGACCGGATCCTTCTCCACCGGCCGACCGGTGGAGAAAAATCTCTCTATCACCGGTCGACCGGTGCACACGGGGTTTGACCCTGTTTTGCTTAAAAATCTTATTTTTACCTCATTTTTTGAAGAGAACCCAAATTAGCTTCATTTAGGGATCTAGAGTAGATGGATTAGCGTCTTTAATCCATGTTTTAGAATCAAAATCCTTGGAATGATGATTTGAAACATAAAAATGATTTATGAAACTTAGCATTGGATTAAGGCATACACTAATAGGAAATCAAAGAGTATAATTAAGATTGAATTGCTTTAGGAATGAGAATTGGATCTTAAAGTGTTTTTTTGTATCAATGCTAGCTGAGGAGTCGAATTGAAGGCTTTGAGGAAGCAATAGCTGGAATAGTACAACGCTAGCCACAGGTTTGGTACTTGAGAGGTAGGATTCCTTACTCCTTTCTTTGATAGCCTATTTTCATAAGAGTTTTGGCCTTGCAAATGTTTTAAAGAAAGGGCATGTTTGTGAAAGAAAGCCATTTTAAAATAATAGCTTGATTTTAGCTATTGGAATCATAATGAACTATTTCATAAAGTTTAATGAATGATTTCTTAAGATAAGAGATCTTGCGAATCGGTAAACCAGCTGATGGCCTAGATAGGATATGGAGAGTGTATCCTTGGGGGCATAACCTGAAACCTAGACTGGGCCACTATGGTGGTAATAAGGCTTGTGCTTGTGGTTCTGTAAGTAATTTATTAGAAGATAAATTACTTGCTCATGCCTGTAATCTGGAATTTTCAGTTTATATTTCCTTTCAGAAAAAGGATGTGAGGTTCTGGCTGTTGTGTTGAAACTGAATATCTATATTTAATTGCTCATTTATTTATTTACTTGTTCATTAATTTATTTACTTGTTTATAAAAGTTATTTTAAATTACATCCTACTGGGCCTTTCGCTCATGTTTTATTTGTTTTATAAATATTAAACCCCTCCCAGGTGACGCGAGGAGTAGTGTCATGCCCCGGGGCAGGGGTCGGTGACGTGGAGGCTCGATTAGGAGTTAAACACTTAATAATTAAAACCAACAGTGAAATATTAAAGAAATCTCCAAACGAGACCCACTATTGTGCCGAAAATAAATTACAAGAACATCTCAAAAGGCTAAAACTCCCGCCTCTAACACTGTTCAGAGCTACACCCACAGGATCTTTAGTATTATACATACATGAACATGTAAATAACATTACAGACATCAACCACAGTCTACAAATTCAAATATCAAAGTTTACAGAATTTATAATTTCTTACATTCGTACACAGGGAGGATGACCACAATCCTCTCCAAATCAGGTGGTAGCAACTCAGCTACTCCACACTGCTTCTAGAATCACCTGGGAGGGGTTTAACATTTATAAAATAATAAAACGTGAGCAAAAGGCTCAGTAGGATATATTTTGAAATAACTTTATAAACCAATAAATAAATAAGTAAGCAAGTGAATAAATAAATAAATGAATAGTAAGACATTCAATTCCAACACAATAGCCGGTACCTCACATCCTTTTTTGAAATGAATGTAACTGAAAATCTCCATATTACAGGCATCAGCAAGTAATTTATACTATGATGAATTACTTACATAACCACATGCACAAGCCTAACACCCCCGGGCCGGGTTTCGGGTTCTGCCCCCAAGGATGCACTCTCCACATCCTATCTAGGCCATCAGCCGGTTTATCGATACACAAGATCTCTTGTCTTAAGAAATCATTCATTAAATCTTATGAAAAAGTTCATTATGATCCCAATAGCTAAAATCAAGCTATTGTTTTTGAAATGCTTTTCTTTCGCAAACATGCCCTTTCATTAAATCATTTGCAAGGCCAAAACTCTTTGAAAACAGGCTAACAAATCCTACCTCGCAAATACCAAACCTGGCTAGCGTTGCAATATTCTGGCTTTTGTATCAGCTAGCACTGATACAAAACCACGCTTTAGGATCCAATTCACATTCCTAAAGTAATTTCTATCTCAATTATACCATTCGATTTCCTATTAGTGTGCCATAATTCAATTACCGGTTTCACAAACCATTTCATGTTTCAAATAATCATTCCAAGAGTTTTCTAATTCCAAAACATGGATTAAAGATGCTAATAAATTCATTCTAGGTCCCCAAATGAAGTTAAGTTGGGTTCTCCTCGAAAACCGAGGTCAAAACACAGTTTTTCAGCAAAACAAGTCAAACCCAGTGTACACCGGTCGACCGGTGACAGAGCAGTGCAACACCACCGGTCGACCGGTGGTGTGCAATTCAGTGTGCACCGGGTATTGATTTCCTTTATGAATAATTACATAGAATTGCTATATTGTTTTCGATGCACACAAATTCTAAATATTCAAAGAAACTAAAAATAGTAGATACAATTTTTTTAAATTCTAAGGAACCATAACGGACAAAATTGAGCATGCTTATAATAATAATAAAATTAAAATAACCACATACTTCATGCATAATTTGTGAAAAAGGAAATCTAGAATGCCACTCTCTAAATATTAAATCCATATAATAAGGAGAATATAGATTGTTTAATTTATATACATGGCATAATCATGAGTTGGCTTTGATACCAATTATAGGAAAAATAGAAAAAGTGTGCAGCAGAATTTTAAAAAACTTCTAAAAAATCGTACTAACTCGTGTTGCCATATACAATAAATTATTCAACAATCAAAATACCATAAGAAACAAGATTCAGAAACGCGGGAGGATGTGACCGAGAAAGCTTTAACAAACTAGCTAGCCTTCTTTACTATTCTTCAATTCCAGGACAGTGGAGTGTGTGGGCACTCGGATTCTCTACTGGTATTCACGCTGCTTGTCTCCTTCCAACCACCCAGATCTCTATAAGTGTGAGTTATATTAACAAATTCGCTCACTTGAGATTCTGTGATCTAAGAAAAATAGGAGTCCCAAGGATCCTATTTATAGTGAGTACACCGGGAGGTTTTCTAATTCGAATAGGATTCTAATATAGATTTTTCCTTTATCCTTCCACCTAGGGATTGGCAATTTTTCTCCCTTCTTTTGCCAGGAAAAATTGTCCACTATAGGATAGGATATCTGAAATTTCTATTTCAATTATTAGTCTCCATTTATCTTATGATTTTATCAGCATGGATAGTGTTTCATAAATCCAGTTTAAATTTAAAATAAAATCATGTCAACTTTATTTGAATTAAACAAGTATGTAGTAATTATGCAAATAAAATCATATGAGGAGAAAATCTTTTCCACCTTATCCATACGTTTCATGCTGCAATTTAAGCATGTAGGATAAGATATTGTTTCAATTCAAATTCAAATAGGATAATCTCCATATTTAAATTTAAATATATATTTAGATAAGATCACTTAGATATTGTAACACCTCGAGAAATTGCATAGGATTAATTAAGATAACTGAGATTTATTAGTGTTCCTAATTTGGTTTAATTAAATAATAATTTTCATCAAATGTTTATGGTATTTAAGTTTAAATTTTCCAAGGGATTTAAACATTTTCAGTATTTACATTTTCACTCCAAAAGTATATGTAGACAAATTTTCTGGTCTACTTTTGTAAATATCTTTTGAGATTATCCTTTACTTTTCTTTATTTCTTTTTCTTTCCTTTTTCTTTCCCTTTTTTTCCTTTCTTTTTTGTGGCTCCCTCTCAGCTCTCTCTCTCTCTCTCATTTCTCTCACTCTCTTAAAAATTAGTCACAATCTTCCAAAATCTTGAACCAAAAAGGAACTTCAAGGAGTTTTCAATGTCAAGGGAAGGATTTGGGGTAAGATTTCTAAAAAACCTCTCTTTAATTTTGAATTTTTTCTCTAGAAAAACTTATTTTTAGTTCGAATTCAATTTTGATGGATTTTAGGTAAAATCATGATGAAAGTTGGGGAAAATTGGTTCTTTGCACTTGATTTGTCATTTGGAACCTGATTTGTTGAATTTCTTTGAAAATATCTCATATTGGAACTCAAATTTACAGGTTTTGGCCATGTTTTCTTCGGATCGGCCGACAAGGTTTTGGCCCTATTTTCTTCGGATCGGCCATGTCGGCCGATCTGTGCAGCCCCCACCGGTTGACTAGTTCCTTCTCCACCGGCCGACTGGTGGGGAATAACTTCTCTATCACTGGTCGACCAGTGCACACGTGAACTGAACCTATTTTGCCTAAAAATGTTGTTTTGACCCTGATTTTCAAAGAGAATCAAAATTAGCTTCATTTGGGAACCTAAAGTAGATGGATTTGCATCTTTAATCCATGTTTTGAGATCAAAATCCTTGAAATGATGATTTGAAACATGAAATGATTTATGAAACTTGGAATTGGATTGAGGCACACTAATAGGAAATCGAAGTGTATAATTGAGATTGATTTGCTTTACAAATGAGAATTGAATCCTAAAGTGTTATTTTGTTTAAATGCTAGTTGAGGAATTGGATTAAAGGCTTTGAGGTAGCGGAAGCTAGAATAGTGCAACGCTAGCAATAAATTTGGTACTTGAGAGGTAGGATTCCTTGTCCTTTTCTTTGATAGCCTGTTTTGAAGAGTTTTTCGCCTATATAAATGTTTTAAAGAAAGGACATGATTGATAAAGAAAAGCATTTTAACACAATAGCTTGATTTTAGCTATTGGAATCATAATGAACTGTTTTAAGGGTTTAATGAATATTTTCCTAAGATAAGATATTTTGCGAACTGGTAAGCCTACTGATGGCCTAGAAAGGATATACAGAGAGTATCATCGGGGGCAGAACCCGAAACCCGGACCGGGCCACTATGGCGGTGTTAAGGCTTGTGCTTGCGGTTGTGTAAGTAATTTATCATAGTATAAATTACTTGTTGATGCCTGTAATACGGAATTTAAAGTTATACTTCCTTTCAGAAAAATGGATGTTAGGTTCCAGCTATTGTGTTGGAACTGGATATCTTTATTTATCTATTTACTTGTTTATAAAGTTTTCTTAAAATATATCCTACTAGGCTGTCTGCTCATGTTTTATCTTTATTTTTATATATATTAAACCCCACCCAGGCGACGCTAGAAGCAGTGCCAAGTAGCTGACTAAGTTGCTACCATCTATTCAAGTGAGGACGTTGTATCCATCACTGTCACACTATGTAAGAATTGTAAACTCTTAGATAGTAGACTTTGAATATCTAGACTGTGGTTGATGTCTGTAAATGTTATTTACATGTTCAAGTATGTACAATATTGTATATCTTGTGGGTGAGACTTTGAATGATGCCAGAGGCTTAGTTTTTAAACCTGTTTTATCATAAAAGTGTGAAAGTCCCCATCACTTTCTTGTAATCTAATTTCAGAAAAATGTGGGGCTTGTTTGGAAATTTCTTTAGTACTTTACTTTTGAGATTGACTTTCATATTTTCAAATGCTTAATTACTTTCTTAATTACGTTTAACTTCTAAATGAGCCTCCACGTCACTAACTCTTGTTTCGAGGCGTGACATATTTTTAAATTAATCATTCTAATGATTGACTTATCCATATGTTCTAAAATTTAATTTGATTTCATATTTATCTTAAAAGATAAACATAATAAATTTAAATTTCAAATCTTATCTTCCAAATAAATATTTATCCAAATTAAATATTTATCTTATTAATTAAATCAAACAAAATTCATATTCTACCCTTAGCTTAGAAAAATGCCTACACCCTTGTGAGGTGACCTGAATTTTTCTCTTTACTAAGACCAAGAATTAAAGTCATAAAGAATACCCCAATCAATTACCGTCTGTTAAGAAATTATGCAGAGCTAGTAAAGGGACCGATTGGACGCATATAATATGGGCTCCAATAATTTATATAGTCATTATTCTATACCAAATAATACAATTATAAAATTACTAGATTCAGAGTCAAGCCACTATAAACCTGAAACTGCACTCCTAAATATATGTCGTATTATATAAGCAAGTAATTAGTTGTTGTCCAATGACCTTGTCATATATGCAACACCCTCATATGATATCCAAGATCAACCTAGGCCAAAGTCCGTTCAACATTTTGATCATGCTATCTTAAAGATCCATTATACATCCGATGAGAAAATAATTATTCACCGATTGTGAATAATAAATCATTTGCCAAGCAAACGATCCAAGGCCTTGTTCATTTCCTCAATCCAGTATAATGTCGTTAAGAGGATAACCTTTACTCTTCATAAGAGCTATGATTCCATAAGTTATACATCTAAGTCGTGTACCCAATCAACCGGTCTATTAGCTTGCTACTTAGAGACGCCTTAGCCTTTGGAACATCTAAGTACACAAGTTATACACATGAAGCCATTCACATACTCAAGATCAAGGTTATTACATAATGAACGTCAAAAGTGAACTAATCTTTACATAATGAACGTCAAAAGTGAACTAATCTACTCAAGCAGACTACATAGATTAATTACACTTTGGTCCAAGTCCAATACGTTACCACAGCTAGGCAACATATCTATGTCTCTACTCAGGAGTCTACTTGCTCCAGACAATCAAGACAAACTGGCTCCCCAATTGTCTTTAGACAACATAATAGTCTTAACATGAGTTAGATGCTCACTCTAACCCCATAGACTACGAACTATAAATTTAGTCTATTTACTTTAGAATGTTGTCTTCTCGAATAAAAAAGGCCATTGCATGCAACATTCTAACAAATTAACATTAAGTAGTCAGTTCGCCATATTTACTTACATTTACTTTAACTTATAAAATAAGATGCGGACAAATAGTAATGTAATGAATAACCTCTAATATATTAGTAATATGTTCAAAAATAAATAAAATACATTAAAATGTATTTGTCACTTAGGACATTCCTAACAACAATGAGTGACGGAAAATGAAATGTGTCACTTTCTTAGTTGTTCTGAGTGAGAATTGAGCGTAGAATTACACTTGTACCCTCCTAATCAGATAATCCCTCATTTTTGTTCTTTCATTCCCCATTTTCGTTCTTCCTTCTCCTTATTTTTTTCATCCATGGCAAGTAATTGCAGCACCAGAAATACAAGGACGCCATTCAACTATGGGCAGAGTACAAATATTGGTGATAACGGCTGGGCAAATGAACAAATTCAAGGTCCTATTTGATGTCGGTGTGGGTTGGATCTAGTAGTGAAGATAGCACACACACTTAGAAGAATTTGGGAAAATAATTTTACGGGTGCATTCAGTAGAAGGTAAATCATTTAGCATGGGATGAAAATGCTTTTGTAAAGCAAAAATAAAAATCCCTTTTTCTGGTTTATTTTGGTTTGATTTTGAGTTATGTAAAAAAAAAAAGGAAATGATTTTGTACAAAAAAAAAAAAGAAATGTTTGTTTCTTTTTCATGCTCTAAAACCCAAATTCAACAGGTTTCTTACGTTATTTTGAGTTTTCTTTTAACACGTTTTTCATAACCTAAGTCTCTTGAAGGTCATTTTACTATAATACCCTCCTTATATGGGTCATATATTTTTCATGTGGCATTTTTCGTCACTCATTCTAACAAAATGGGGCAAAGTTGTTAACAAAACAATGTTTGAGGGGAGCGTATGTTACTTTTTAAAGTTCAGGAGACAAAGTGTTACAGGGGTCATAATTCGGGCAAAATTTTTGTAATTAATCATTTTATTTATTGGGGTAGATTTGTCAAACGGTCTGAAAAAATGTTACTAGACACATCATCAAAAGCAGTCTAAAAAAACCCGTAAAAGAAAAGAAAAAAAAAGGACTAACACCAGCCTATTGTTAAATAAATACCTAATAAACTTTGTATCATGTTTCAACATTTCTGAATTTTGAAAAGGTTCATTTTGCCATAAATTATTTATTCTAATTCAAAATACCCCAAAATACTCCCTACATTTATAAAATTAATAAAATGATGATGAGACACTACTTATACATTTGTAAATACTCCTTACACTATTCATTTTAAGTCAATTTGTACCTTAAATTATTAATTTTGTGTCAACTTGTCTCCTGATTGATTTCATACACACCCCTTTTTACTTTCCACACCCCCGTTAAATTAAAATTTTCTTATTACAAAAATTCTCTTAAATAAAAAGACAAAAAAGGACAATAAACTTAATTATATAATTCAATTTTTGTGTAATGCCTCAAACCCATGGAGTCTACCTTGTAGGACCTAGCTTAATCAGGTTTTATACTCGTTACTCATACATATTGTCCCCTTTGGGCATCTAGCGGCCCTCAGGGATTTCTTGCATCTCCCAACACTTGAACCCAAGACCTCCCTCCTTATAAGATTCTTAAGTCAAGGGTTACTACCAATTGACCTTTAAGATCAATTGGTACCAACACTTGACTTAAGTACCTTATAAGGAAGGATGTCTTGGGTTCAAGTGTTGGGGGACGTGAAGAAATCCCTGAGGGCCGCTAGGTGCCCAAAAGAAACAGTACGTATGAGTCAAGATCAATTGGTATCAACAATTGACTTAAGAACCTTATAAGGAGGGAAGTCTTTGGTTCAAGTATTGGGGGACTCAAAGAAATCCCTGAGGGCCGCTAAGTGTCTAGAGAGGACAATATGTATGAGTCAAGATCAATTAGTACCAACATTTGACTTAAGAACCTTATAAGTAGGGAGGTCTTGGGTTCAAGTGTTGGGGATGCGAAGAGGGCCGCTAAGTGTCTAGAGAGGACAATATGTATGAGTCAAGATCAATTAGTACCAACATTTGACTTAAGAACCTTATAAGTAGGGAGGTCTTGGGTTCAAGTGTTGGGGATGCGAAGAAATCCCTGAAAGCTGCTAGGTGCTTAGAGGGGACAGTACGTATGAGTAATGAGTATAAGACCTGACTATACCGGGAGTCCCGCTAGGTGGACCGCATGGGGGTTGAGGCATTATGCAATGATTCTTCTAAAAAAAAACTACATGGAGGTATGTTAAATTTTCTTTACTATTTGTTATAAGTACGGAGGTCTTGGGTTCAAGTGTTGGGGATGCGAAGAAATCTCTGAAAGCTGCTAGGTGCTTAGAAGGGACAGTACGTATGAGTAACGAGTACAAGACCTGACTATACCGAGAGTCCCGCTAGGTGGACCGCATGGGGGTTGAGGCATTATGCAATGATTCTTCCAAAAAAACTACATGGAGGTATGTTAAATTTTCTTTACTAATTGTTATATGAAGATTGTTCTTTTATTTTTTGTTTGTTTTTTTGTTTTATGTGTATATTTGTTTTCTAATCATTTTTCTATGATAATCGTTTCACTTTTTTCGTTTTTATACTGTCAGATTGATTAGGGGTTTTCCTTGGTTCTTTCTTTCTTTCTCTTCTTTTTTTTTTTCCTCTCATGCTGCTTGTGCTCATGTGCTACCTTATTGCACTTTTATTTACCTGTGTCCGATCAGTATTCAATCACTATAATGCAATTCAGGCGTTTTGTATTTTTTATTATTAGTTTATTAATTATTTTTTAGTTGTTTTTTTTTCTGAATTGTTTATTTTGCAATTGTTTGCTTATGCCACTTGGGTGCTTTTTTGCAGGATGATGTGTCTATTCCCAGTTAATGAAATCACCTATTAACTAAAGAGAAAAAAAACAAACAAACAAACAAAACTCCATGCACAAAGCTTCAACAAATAAATATATAAATGACAATATTAAAGTAATAAATTAATTTATGTGTGCTGTGTAGTTAGAAAGGGTGTAAAGAGTAAAGAAGTAGATGTAGAGAGAAAAAAAATGGTGTAAAAAGAACCATCGTTGATAATTTTATAGAAAGTGTTAGGGGTCATTTTAGAATTATAGGAGTGTGTAAAAAGAAAATTTAGTCGCTTAAAAATTATGTGAAGTGTGTAGTTAGAAGGGAGGTGTGGAGAGTAGAATAGGAAGTGTAAAATCAATAATTCATGAGGCATTTATAAAATAACATTAGTTCAAAGTGTGTTTTAAACCACTTCTCATCCTTTGAAGGCGAAATGAACTCCCTTTAAAATTTAGAGGGTATATTGAAATAAGATACAAAATTTAAGGGGATATCTATGAAATTAATCATATTCTCGATTATGAAAGGTTAATTTTTGACAACCAATTTGAACTTGTAACATCGACATGTAATACGTTGCTTTCAATGTACTAAATCCTCTACAAAATAATATTGTCGGGACTAAAAAAAAATATTATTTTAGCAAGGTTATTTATTTATCAGTAAATAAATAATTTATTAATTTATTGATAATTGAATATTAATTTAAGAAGAGTTTTATATTTTAATAACTTGTGCCAGTACCTGTATTATTATTTTGACAAAAATTCATGTATGAGTTATAAATAAAAGAAAAATAGTGGATGTAATCAAAATTAATATGTTTACGTATGGAATTCAAAAGTTATCATGTATATACACGAACATAAGAGCCCAAAAATCAATGTAAGTTGTACATAGAATGTTAATAAGTACGTACATTTACGTATTTTTTCAAATTTAATACCTAGAAGATAAAGTGCTTAGGATGCTTTAAGTATATAGAACATAAACTCTATATATACATTATTTTGTCTCAAATTATTAGAATTATCATATTCTGAAAAAGAGGTAGAATTGACAAAAATTGAAGCTGTGAAGAAAAAACTCCTTAATATTATGAATTTTATATATTATTTTTTTTTTTATTTGATTAATGATTAATTTATATTTTTATTGGGCTCTAAAGGATTCGAAAACAATTACTATCTTATATATTTAACGAGATTATTAATTTAGTACATTGACCTAAGTGAATTATGAGAAAATTATTGAAATTACTCTTAGTGTGTAGGTCTAATTTTTTACCCCTTATGCTTTATTAATACCCTTTTGACTAAAATAATTTTTTAACTAAAAAGCTATCAATTAAGAGTAAAGAGTAAAAATCTATACCCATAAATTTTAAGGGGTATTTGTCTCCTATTTTGTTTTATTATTTAATCAAAGTTATTAATTTATTGAACATTCTTTTATCGAGGTTTTACTATAACAAATCTTGCGGTCAAGTCTCAAGACACGATAAAAAAAATGAATAAATAAATAAAAGAATGTTGTAAATTTATAATCAGGTTTATTTGTTGTCGCTCGAGGGAATTCATTTGGCAACGAATCTAAAATGTTTAAAATCAGCTACGTCGATGACATATAGCTCACCCTTAATTTAGAAGGTTATTGGTTCTTAATGCTGCTACAGGAGATTTTATTTGACAACCAATTGAAACTGTCTTGAATCATCACTTTCCATGAAAAAACTGCTCGCCCTTAATTTTAAAAGGTCTTAAGGGGTCCCAAATCAGTAAGACCATTTTGTATTGTATAGTATTATATAAAGTATATTGTATTGTGTTGTCATAATACAATACGATATTTAATGTCATGACGTATTATACAAAAGGCTTAAATATAAAAACTTCAAAATTTTAGGGTTAAAATGAAATTTTCAAAAAGTTTAAGGCCAAAATATAATTTTTTTTTAAGTTTTGGATTAAAATATAATTTTTAAAAATTTTGGAGTCTAAATTTAATTTTGTAAAAATTTTAAAGTCAGAATGTAATTTTATAAAATTGAGAGGTCAAAAATTAATTTATAGAAAATATAAATTTGCATTGTGCCCCATAATTTTTAAACAATTAAACTCCAATATGACTTTATGTCAACTCAATCATACCCAATTCCAACATGAATCGTGAATCTATTATAAATAATACGACACAATACACTAAAAATGAGCCATATTCAATAATACGACATACACCGTATTAATTTACCATTCATATTATGATGATAACACCAAACATTATATTATTATATTACGGTCAAACAATGCCCTAAATCATTAAACTAGGAAAGAGCCCTTTTGTTTTATCAAATATTCTCTCCTCTCTTTGAAATTAGAAGAATTACGAAATAGTGAACCCCATGAATTTGTAAGGTCATTCTTCCCCTATTCCCTCGACCAAACCCAACAATACCGTTTCCTCTTAACATTCCTCCAATTTCTTTCCACTCTACCAAACATAGGTTATAATTCAGAGAGCAAGATTTAAACATTTTCTTGGACATTCTACCAGGAAGACAAATTGGCAAATAATTCCACATCAGATAGGCTTTTCTAAAACACAAGGGCATAATACTTCTAAAAATTGGAAATATTAATAAAAAGAAATAAAAATAATAAAAATTACAAGGCAATCAATCACGATCTTCTGTCAAGAAATTAACGAGACCAAAAAGATAAAATTTTCTCCTTAAGTAATCTTACGCAGATTTGATCCGTTCCCAAGCAAAACCTCTGATCAATCCACTTTGCATCAATCTTCCTGCAACGCTTTCATCAAATACAATCTGCTGAAGCTTTGCCCCGCAACCCTATAGAAATATCATCCAAAAAGTTAAATAAGATATAGAAGAGCTCAGCATTGTCAAATGGCGCAGTAGAAGGATATTTATTTATTTCATCTCGGAGAAAGGCAAAAGTGTACACCACTAAGCGGATGTTAAGATATTAATAATGTATAGATCTATTAATATGATAACGTGATTTGAGCCACTGAGTAAAAACTATTCTTTAGTAGAAATCCACCGAATATTTTCGTAATGGTCAATCCACAATCACCAGATCGTGATGACCAATCAGAGATGAAAAATTATGCAGGGGGGCAGAAAGAGGGAAGGGTGCTGCTTAGATGCATGGAAAAACAAGTTATGAGAGGACAATTCGCGTAAGAAAATATAAGATCAGGGAGAGTGATAAAGCTCAAAACAGAGCCCACAAGAAAACATTCAAAACATGAGTGCATGGAATTTTACTACATACCCATTAATCTGGTTGCAATAGTTTGAGATTTGATTTGTTATGAGGAAACTCTCCAACCGAGATGGCTCAGGGATCGGCTTGAAACTAGGATTTGAAGGATCCTCCTCAGGCAAAGGGTCTTCGCCTGCGAGCTTCCTTGCAGCATTCTCAGCCCTACAAAATAATATAGTCAATTACCGAGCCTATATTACACGTAGTTTGAAAGAGAAATTAAGAAGTTCTTTAAGAATCAAATACCAACATCCTAATATTTTTAACTTAATTTAACATATAGCCATATACCAATGGTCTTAAACCCACATGCATCTGGCTAGGAAAACTAAGTGCACCAACAGAGAACAAGCATAACCAAAATGTTCCAAGTGGATAAATAACAGGAACCCCATACCCCACCCCTCTAACCAAAATAAATGTTGACACTCATGCACCCACAAGGGCGACAATTTCCTATGGAACCAATATGGCAACAATACCACAGAAAATCTAGAAAACGAAAACCAATTGAAAAGATGACTGTTGTTACCTTCGCTTCTGAAGCCATGCTTGCTGCTGGGCTTGCTGACGCGACAGGCTTCGGTAGTGGAATTGGAACTGTAGAAGAAACTCATCATGTCATGCAAACAATTCATCACAGGAATATAACCCTCCAAAAAGATAGTTACAAACCTTTTGCTGTTCCATCGACAAATCGTCCATGCACTCAATCAGAAATTCCATATTCCTCTCCAAGAATGGACTGGTTGACAGTTGCAAACGATCATAGTCACACTAACATGGGAACCAAAGTCAAACAAGGATCCAAACATTGTATACGTGTGAAGTATTTCATAGTAAAAGATCATCTCATACCTGGGTAACAGGTGTATCAGCTTCCAGCTCCGTCATAAAAGCACTAACAAGTGCAGAATTAGAGACTTTGATCTATTATCAAGTTAAAGGAGAACCGTTAGTATATTAACCAATATTTATTTGTGAATGTAACATCTAACATTATGCCAGAATAATCAGGACATTTATGCATTATTCCCAAACTCATATGATTGTGACAGGAGTAGCCAGTAAGAGATAGTAGTAAAAGTAGAAGTAAATCAATAACAATCAGCGTAAACAGTAAATTAAGAAAATAACTAAATAGTCATCAGGCCCCCATAATGATGTGACTATCCCATCTTCACAATGATAAACATGAACATCAAGATAGTTGAAATAATAATCAGAAATTTATCGACACAATGTTCCAATTGCCACATGTATACTGAATATGAGTGGTCATATCTTATACACTGAATAGTGAATAAATGATCAACAATGACCTGTTCTAATCTGACCTGACAATTAATAATTACGATGTGGTTACAGATAAGTGACACGAGAAAAAGAACAGACTTATTTAGGTTAATAGTTTTGCCCAAACACTTATTTGCAGCATTTTGATAATATTCTTTGCATTCCCAATAACTATGGGATGCATCCAATAATTATTATGAGAACTGTTCAGCAACAACCACTTCGATGATTGAAACAAAATATTTAGCTTCAAGGAAGAATTACACCCAAAAAAAAAGAAAAAAAAGACGGGCAATATTTTCAAGATTTTGAAGCAGATCTAATAGACTTCCATCTCCTAAAAAAACAAGAGGTAAAGTTAAAGCAGCTTACAGGTATTTCCTCAAATATATCCACCCATGACAAGTTCTTTTCTCTCAACCTAATAACCACCAAAACAGATGAAAATTAGTCCAAATCTCATTATTTATTTCAACAGAACAGAATATAACATAAAATGAAGAGACCATACTTCTCTCCTGTAAAATTGTTATTGCGGTAAAGATCCATAAATGAATCAGTAAGCTTTAGTGCCTTAAGCGCTAAGACACCTTGATTGGACCTTGACGGGTCATAAATTATGCATACACACCGTCTAATATTCTCCTGCAAAAAAAAATAATGAAACGAAAACCCGTCAAAAACGTGTGAAACTAATTTTTCTAGGATTAATTTCATAATTGCCCCCTGAACTTTGTACCTTGTTTCAACATGCCCCCTAAACTTTGAAAGGATTCATTTCAACCCCTGAAATATGTCACCCCAGTTCAATATTCCCCCTACATTAATAAAACTAACAAAATGATGTCACCCCAGTTCTAGGACCAAGACACTTAATCTAACACTTGTAAGCTCATATCACACAATCTAAAATCCAACATCTCAATTCAACAACTTTTACTATAAATCCTCATGGCCCATGATTCAATAAAGAATTAACATTCCTTTAGTAGCAAGTGCATCAAACTCAAAGCACAAGATACAATGAATTCTTCTTTTACACAATTTACTCAAACCTCCGCCGACTTTTTCACGCTTCCAACTTTAGCCCATTACCAACAGCCAATCAAGAACATGGCTACCAAAACTAAGGTTCCTTTGCCCTTGCCCTTTATTTTAACAAAACTCTAATTTGCAACCACCAAACTTCTAAACTACCCATAAGTTTGTGACAAAGAATACACAGAGATAGACACACACACCCCTGTTCTATGTCCATTCATTTAGTCTTCCTAACCTCCACAAAGAAACTAATATACAGGCCCAAAATACAATTCTTTATTTGGAATTAATTGCAAGCTGAAAATCAAAGCAACCTTTTCATTACCTGATAATTCATGAAGGTCTCAATCAGCTCCACTGTTTGGTAAGAACCAAACAAAGTCGATTGGTACCTGAAACATTTGAGAGAGAGATTATAGATTAAAGAGGAAAGAAGAGTACGAATATCTAGAAACAAAAAGACCAAACTGTAGAATTCTATTATGACAACCAGATAGCCGAACAACTAAGTGCACAAAGGTAAAAGTTGTTTGTGTTCTCATCAATATCGCCAATTACGATATATGCATATGTAAGCATCCCGTCATTAAAATGATGCAAAAACACATGTTCATATCAAACTTACCAACCAACAGTGTTATTGTCAACATTAACCTCTCTCAGACATCTCATCATCTCAAGCTGGTAATTAGCACCATCTGCTTCAATCTCCTCATCCTCTTCCCGAATCTAAATATAGTTCAAATTTTTTACAAATTGTACAAGTGGAAAAAGAGTTAGAAGAACGTAGGTAAAATGAAGTTAATTTTCTACATAATACAAGGAATAAGGAGTGAACGATAAAATATCACACCGGAAAGGGGAAACAATTGGTGACTTCAAGAACACTCCCCACATCTAACCCAAGAAGTTGCCCTGTGACTAAAGCGGGTGAAAACTCCTTGCAGTGCTTGATTATCTTCAGGATAACCTGTTCAACAAGAAATTTTGTTTAAGGGGAAAAAAAAAGGAAGTTAGATTATATAAAGAGGAAGAAAATCAGAGGAACAGAATTCAATTGAATTTCGATTAGAAGCATTGTCAGTTCACAATCTGTGAGCTACGACCAAACAGTAGATTATATACATAGAACGTTGAAGCTCAAAATCTTTGACTATTTTCTTCTTTTATTTAGCAGTGTTTACTTTGGCAGCCATTTAAAACCCAGGAAAAAAAAATCCAAAAAACCATTCTTTTCATGGGTTTAAACCACAATCCAAACCTTTTTGCCAAGTGTTTTTTCTCAAAAAAATTTTAATTCATGTTCAAACCTACGAATAGAACAACAGGCCTTGAGTAACACAATAAAGTATATTGACTGAAGAACAAAACTTGATTAGACTCGACCAAAAAATTGTCAGCTTGAAGAGAAAAATCCTAAAATTTTATATAAGGTCAACTACGGACAATAGATATCAAAATTTTGAGCTCAAAAGTTGATATACTTCCTCCTATTTTCCCCAACGTGTAAAAAAAAAAAACAAAACAAAAAAACTCTTAAGTAACACAAAGCGGTACATACAACAAAAATTGAAGAATGACACTGAATTCGATTCAAACAAAGGCATTGTCAGCTCAAAAATTGATGTTATTTCCTCCTATTTCCCCAATGTTATCTAAGCAGCCATTAAAACAAACAAACAAAAAGAAATCTAAGTAATACAAAGAGGTAAACACAACAAAAATTCAAGAACGGCACTGAATTCGTTTCAAATCAAGGCATTGTCAGCTCAACGATGAAAACTGTAAAATTCTCCAGCACGCTTACGACGAACGCTACGATACAATATATACAAGTGTGTGTGTGTGTGTGTGTGTGTGTGTGTGTGTGTGTGTGTGTATATATATATATATATATATATAATTTAAAGCTCCAAACTTGATACACCTGGGGTTTCCTAAGAATCAACTTAACTGAAAAATCGAGAACCAGAAAGAGAGAAAATTAGTACCAGGCCTTCAATCTGAACAACTCTGAGAGGAGACGCGACTTCCTCCGTCGCTGCCACTTGAAGGAAAGATCTCGCCACTGCCAAACACAGGCATCGAAACCAGTCAGAAACCAATTCGTCAAATAACCAAACAAACGCGAACAGAAAAGGAATTTCACTCACTGTTCGCCATGATTACGCAGTTTCTAAAGCTCGTAGAGAGAGAAAGTGGTATTCGCGAGTTGGGGTAGAAGAAGAAGGTTTCTCTCTCTACGGAGGATTTTCCTCGGAATGGCGATCAAGTGATATAGAGAGAGAAACAAATAGAAACCCTAGAGTAGTTTCTTCTCGTCGGAAAACTGATGATAGAGCTGGATTGGGCTAAGACTCCAGAGTCGGTCTTTTCTGGGCTTTACTAATAGGCCCACGGCTGCATTTGCACGAAAAGTAAACAGTTCGGGCATTTATGTAATCACAACAAAAAATAGAAACCTGTATGATTAGTTTTTTATTTTTATGCAATGTATTTTGAGGTTATCAAAAAAAAAAAAAAATCGTATCTTTTATTTTCAATTGTATCAAATTTTTATCTTTACCTACTAAATTCAGGCAAATCCTTATATTTTTCGGTTAAAAGTTTATTTTGACTATGAAAATATGTTTGGTTGGAGGATTCAAATCATGATTTAAATCATGGTTCATGGTTCGCTACAACGTTTTTTCTCATAAAAAATACACGTAAATTGAAAATAATTCTAATCACATGATTCTAATTCATGAACTAAACGTTATGTAAAATGCTCTTAGCGTTTTGTTGTTTTTTTTCTTTCTTCTACTTATTTTTCTCCTTTAAGGGCATTTAGGTTGTTTTAGCGAAAATTGGTCATTAATCAAGAAAAGATAAGATATGATAGTCTATAATACAATATAAACAAATTACACGGTTGTCCCCCGAACTATAGGTTGTGTCACAAAATGCCCATCAAACTTTATTTTGTAATATCTGACAAAGCTCCACTACGGTGACATCTTTCTTGGGGATCTGTCTTCGTTTGTTGCCATTGTCCGCTTGCTGCGGTCTTCTCTGAAAAGCACTGAATTCTCACTTGCATAAGTTTTCCTTTCAGATTTGCTTTTTCTAATTTTTTTTTTTTTTTTTTTAGTTTAGTTTCTGAGAGAGGGAGAAAGGAAGAGAGAAAAAGAGAGAGAATTTGAAGAAAAAAAATAGTTTATGATAGATTTTTGTTGATAACAAATATTCTCATATGATATGTAAAATGACCTGCAAGATATGAAAAATAACTTATAGGATATGAAAGATAATCTATAGACTATTAAAAAAGATAACTCACATGATATGAGCAGATGACTGCAAAACATTCAGGGGGCGTTTGGTACGCAGTAATCAGTTGAAATCATATTCCTGGGAAAGTGATGGAAGGTAATATGATTCTCATGAATAATACATTATTGTGTTTGGTTACATATAGGAATCTTGTCTCAAATTCCCAAGAATAGTGTATTACAGTGTTTGGTTATGCATGGGAATGTTGTGTTTAAAAAAAAATTAGGAGAATATAATTTTCACACTTTTAGATTTTTTTTAAAAAAAAGTATAAGAAAAAATAAAATTTAAAAAAAATGAATTCTCTTAATAATTTTAAAATTAATGAAAATTTAAAGAAAAATATTTATAAATGAAGATTAAAAAAAATATCCTTAACGATCTTTCTCTCTCCTCTCTCGCAATCTGACTCTCTCTCTCTCATCTCCCCTAAATCTCGATCTATCTCTCTCTTTCTCTCTCAATTTGGGGGTGGGAGGACGACGACGAGCGACGAAGAGGGGGCCCTAAGACGGAGGAGGCGTTGTGCAACGCTAAGAGGTTTCTCGCAACGGAGGGCGGTGTGTTGGGTTTCTCACGACAGAGGCCGGTGAAGTGTTGCGTTTCTCCCGATTGAGACTGGCGAGATGCTGGGTTTTGCGAAGGAGGCTGGCGAGGTGTTGGTTTCATGACGGAGGTCAACGAGGTGTTGGTTTCACGACGGAGGCCGACGGGGTGTTAGGTTTCACGTGAAGGAGGCCGGCGAGGTGCTGGTTTCATGGCGGAGGCCGACGGTGGTTGGGTTGTGTGACGGCAGCTAGCGCGGGGCGAGGCTAGTCGTTGGTGGCTGTGATGATTTTTGTGGTGGTCTAGTTGTGATGATGGTGGCTTTGGGCTTTATGTGAGAATCTCACATTTAGTTAGATTCCCGGGCATCTAAATATCACCCTCAAATCAAATTGAGGGAAAGTAAATCCTATAGTATTTACTTTCTTGGGAATCTAAAAATTAGAGTTCTTGTACCAAACATGGTAATCTTACAGATTCTCATTTCTATGCTTAAAATTATTGCATACAAAACGCCCTTAATAACATAAGATAAACTTATAAACAACAGTAGAAATAAAATAATGTTACCTCTTTGACGATTTTTCTAAAAATTTCCCTTCACATTTCAAAATCATGTTAAATCTCTACATTTTTTTTGGCAAAGGTTGATTTTGATTATTATAAATACCTAAATGTCCTTTATATTTTTGAACTCTGTCTATTCTTACTAGTCTTTAACGTGCACTTTGCGTGCGTGATTCATTTAAAATGGTAGTTATATAAATTATTGTTTAAAAAAAAAGAAAAAAGAAAGAAATGAAGATAAAAGCGAGAAAACGATCTGAAGTATTAGACACAGATAAATGATTTTAACTTATTTTGTTGTGTTTTATGTTAATTTTATTTCTTTTTAAAAATTTATTTTTATTTAATTGGTGCTATTTTATTTTATTTTAGTGCATTTTGTTTAATTTTAATTTTATTCAAATTATTCATAATATTTTTATTTGAGCAGAATAAAAAATTTGATGCAAAATAGTTTTAAAACAGACAAAATCAAACCACAAATTAGTTCAAAATAAATATAATAAATAATAATAATGAATAGTCAGATGAAGCTTATCAACGATCTTGATGCGTGTATGAACAGTACGTGCAGAAAAGGAGAGTGAAGCAGTATGCATGCATCAGGCAGGCCCCGCTACGATTCTCAATGAGTCAATTAGAACGCGCGGGACGGTAATGTCTGCCACTTTTTATTAGTGTTTAATTACCTGCATCGTGATTTACGTGAACTCCTTTTTCCACAAATACTATTCAGACACATGGTAAACTAAAAAGATAGACCATTTACACAACAACAACACGTGTATTTTACTAAAAAAAAGCTCTCAATTAAAGCTTGACCCGTGACACAAAAGAAGACAAAATAACTTAAACAAAACTTTGAATAGTTTTTTTGTGTCTAGATAAAAAGTAATTTGTGTTTAGATGAATAATAAGTGCATTCCCCTTTAATATATAGATTATAGATTATAGATTATAGATTATAAATTCTTTGTTCCTTTTAATGGAATTTAGGTCCTTTTTATAGTTAAAATTGACCATTAACCGAGAACAAGGTAAGAATGGAACAAAAATTCATTTTTTTTTATTTAAAAAAAACAAAAATTTGAATCTGAAGATATAAACGCGATACAATCTAAAATACATGGTATGATTTTTTTTTTTTTTTTTGGACAATCTGAAAATGCAGGCATAAAAATGAAAAAAAAAAAAAAAAACCATAAAAAAGAGAGCAACTTGAGAATTCAAGCAAAGTTTGGGGGTAGAAGCGCAAAAAAAACGCTTCTATAAATAGGGAAGAATGAGATTGGAAAACCCTAAGGAAGAGATCCTATTACTAAGAAACGAACTGCGAGTGAGAGATAAAGCTTGAACTCTGCTGTGGTCGTGTCTTTCATCCTTCCCATTTTGATTATTGATTTTGATAATCAAAACTCAAAATGTGAAGGAAAGGATCTGATAACGAATCAAGGCGTCTCAGAAAGCCAGTGCTCTTTTTCTCTCAGTGAGCTCTTGGCTCGCTATGATGTCTACAGTAGTTTTTCCCCCCAATTCCCAATCGCTTTCTCCATTTTCTTTTTGTTTTTGGCTTTTTTTTTTTAATTATTTGGATTAGAATTATTTCTTCTAATTTTTTTGATTAGTTATTTTTTGAGTTTTTCAAGGTTGGGTGATTCGCAGGATTTTATCCGTTGAAATATTGCAAAACGAATCCACAATTTTGTATTTTTATTTTGTATTTTTGTTTTTTCATATGTTGGAAGATCAGAAATGGTAGCCGCCGGGGAGGGTCAACATAACAACACCATCTCCGTTATATTGGATGTCGTTTTCTCTACTGAAAATTGTATGTCTACGACATGTCGTTTTGTTTAAACGGCATTTCCTTTTTTTTTTCTTTCTTCTTTTTTCTTTAGTAAAGATACATGCATTCGTTGCAATTTTCTTTCGACCAAAAGCTCCGAAAATGGTTTTCGCAAAAGAAAAAAAAAAGATAAAAACCTCTCTGAAAATGGAAAAAAAAAAAGAGAAAATGTAAACTTGAAATGGAAAAAAAAAACTGACGTGGTCATTATATTTGAAATAAAAAAATCTCGTTTACAAACGAAGTAAACATGATGAAAATGCAAGTAGATTTAAGGAAATTTTTTTTTAAAAAAAGTATAATTTTATTAAATTGAAGAAAATAAAATGGATGTAAAAAAATACTTATGCTTAAAATTAGTATCTTTAGTTATAAATATAAAATGTTCATAAATGCAATTATATTATTGGATCCTTATTGTATTTACTCAAAAATTGTAACAATATTCAAATATTGTATAAATTATTAATAAAATTCATAATTTTATTTCTCGTAATATCAAAATAGGATTATAAATATGCTTTTTAAGCACATATTTTAACTTTTAATTGTTCAGATTTAAAATTTATGGAGCAATTTATCAAAATATGTAAAACTTAGGGAGTAAAAATTTGAGCCATATTACAAGAGTGTGATAGGTTCAAAAGGTTAGTCGTCAAAATTTAAAAGTCAAGGAATAATTAGTTGGACTCTATGTGCTATCGTATGTTAAGTTTTAATTATCATGTTATCATTAAAAACATATAACATTTGAACGTAAAATCTAAAAAAGGAACCAAAATGAAGAAAATAAAGTTTTAGGGCAAGAAGGTAAAAAAAAAAAAAAGGTAACGGTGGAGTCAAATAAAGAAGTAAATAAATGTTATGGCAAAAGGGACCAAAGGGAAAAAAAAGTAAAACAAAATTTCATGGCAAAAATTTAAAAATGTGTAAAAGATGACCAAAAATAAAGAAATAAATAAGTTTTAAGGTAAAAGAAACAAAAATGGGAAAAACAATTTAAAATTTTAGGGAAGAATAAAAAAAAGGGTAAGAAAAGACCAAAAAAGAAATAAATAAGCTTTACGGTAAAATGAGCCAGAACGAAAAAAGATAAAATTTGAGGGCAAAAATAAAAAAGGGTCAAAAGGACCTATTAAGAAAGATATAAATAAGTTTGAAGACACAAGGAATCAAAACGAAAAAAAAAAGGACTAAAATAAAAAGGGCATAAAAGGGAAAAAATAAAGAAGTAAATAAGTTTTAGAGTAAAAGTAACTAAAAAATAAAGTTTTAGTGCAAAACTTAAGAAAAAGGGTAAAAAAAAAGGAAAATGAAGAAATAAGGGCTTGTTTGGTAAGCATATTTGAATTATAACTTGAATTCTGCTAGTGTTTTTTTATCTCACAAAAAATTAGAACTAAAAAATTTCTTGTCTCACAAAAAACTTACTAATGAATCAGAATTACTGATTTAAATATATATTCCAAACGGGTCATAAATAAGTTCTAGAGCCAAAGGAACCAAAATGAAAGAAATTTCAATACAAAAATAAAAAAAGTTAAAAAATGACTAAAATGAAGAAATAAATAAGTTTTAGGATACAATCGAGAAGAAATATCTAAGTATGATAACACCTAAAAAAACTTAATGTGTAAATGAAAGAAGATACGTTAAAAGTAAGGGCAAGAATGAAAAATATCAAATTTTGCGGGAAAAAGTAAAAGGAAAAGAGAATATGGAAAAGAACAAAAAAACATCAAAGGAAGAAAAAAAAACTCAAAAGCTAAAAGGAAAAACTCACAAAAAGACAAAATAGAAAGACTAAAGTTTGAACAGTGTCTTTGTGTCTATATAAATTGTAAATACATTCCTTATTTTATATTGTTATAGATTATAGATTAGTGGTATGCTCGCGCGTTGCTGCGGACAAAATTGTATATTATACAGGAAGTTGAAAATGCTTACAACGTGTTACATTCTTTGTTTTCCGTTTTTTTTTTTGTTGTTCTTTAGAATTGTAAAATACAAATTTTAAAAAATTTAGTGATAATTACTAGGGAGATTGAAAAAATTTTAATTATATATAGTGTAAATTAAAGGATTTAGAAAAATAAATGAGCTTCTTGTACATTGTTTAATACGGATTACGGCAAACAGATATCTCAACAAAAATAAATGAAAAAAAAAGAGTTGTTGTCTAGAAAGCGTTAGTATCTTTCTCTTATTATTATTATTATTATTATTATTATTATTATTATTATTATTATTGTTATTATTATTATTATTTATTATTATTATTATTATTATTATTATTATTATAATTATAATTATTATTATAATTATTTTGAGTTGGCTTGCGATCTTTTGTAAAAAGAAAAAGGCCCTGCCTTTTATCAAAGCAAAAAGAGAAGAGAAAAGAGGAGCAAATCGGACATTTCAAGAGGAAGGGCTGAACTTTTTCCACTGTCCAACTCCAAAGGAACAGTGAATCTGAGAGATGATGAACAGTTCAGGGTTGTTTGGTTGAAGGATTCGTCCCCTGATTCAAATCATGGTTCATAATTCGCTACAGTGTTTTCTCTCACAAAAAATACACATAAATCGAAAATGGTTATAATATTATAATTCTAATCCATGAACCAAACGTCTCCTTAATGAATAGACCACAAAATCCATCGCAGGAGAAGAAAGAGGAAAACCGGAATTACACTATTCATAACATTGTACAATGAAGAATGATTTTCCTACCCTCTTTTAGTATATATAATAATTTGTCAAAACAAGTAAAATTTAGGGGAATAAAATGTTAAAGAGATCAATCCCTACTTATAGAGAAAAACACAATAATTATAAAATAGAGACATGGTAGTACTTGGTATTGATAAATCGATAATTTGTTGCTTGAAATGTATTAATTAATAACTAATATTCGTTAATCACTAACTGTTATTGATTAATCAGTGATGAATGATCAAGTTAATCGATAATAAGCTAAATTTAATCAGTGATTAACCATCAAATTAATTAATAATAAAATAAAGTCAATAAAAAATCATTTTTCTAATTTTACAAAACAATGATCTTTTACTAAAAAAACAATCATACTCCCAAATCCCTAATTAGGTTTAGTTTGTTTTTTCTTTAGAGTTTTAAATTGTAGTTGTAGGCATAACCTATCAGTAATTTCACACATGACTTCGTTACAAGGTTAGAAATGACATTCTTACTCCAGGATACACTTGCGGCTACGTATTTGCCCTTAATTGAGTAAGTGTAGGGATATTATATGGGGATAGGGGAGGTTATGAGAAATTTAGCCCCCGATTCGAGGGTAAGGCGGGGTTAGGGAAGCTCTCCTATCTCCATCCCGCCCCAATTATGTATACTTTAACATATGCTCGAGTTACAATGTTGCTTTTAGACTTTGGTTTGTTATTGTTCGAGTATAAATTTGGCATTAAGATTTTGATTTATCTTTATGACGTATTAGTAGTTATGTTGTTCAATTTTCTAATTATTTTAATGGAAGTTTCTTTGCGGTTTGATAACGTTGCAAGTATTTTTAAATTCTTAGTGAGTAACTGGTAAGGTATAAGGATAGTTCACCTGGTGGGGATTTTCCGATCTTGATTCCGCCTTAAATTAGATGGATATGGAGACGAGCATGAGGATGAGGGAAGTATATACCGCCCCTACCCCGTCTTGTTGCCATTTTTATTTTAAAGTGTAGAATTCTAATTCTCCTCCCCCTTCAAGTTTTTTTTTTTTTTTTTAAATTTTAAACTGATTAATTCGATCAAAAATAAATTTAAATAGTTTGATTAATAATTTTCCTATTCAGACAGACCGGACGAATCATAAAACACGTCTAGTATTTTATGATGCATACTCTTTTGTTCCGTTCTTGTCCATAATGCATAACAATGTTTTTGAAACAACAATACCAAAAAAAAAAAAAAAAAAAAAAAAAAAAAAAAAAAAAAAAAAAGTAAAAGAATAAAGATAACAAAAAGTTAGGCTTTCTCTGAAGCCTATCAGAAAATTTACATACATCGCCGTTGAAAGGGGGGTTAATTTTATGCGTGAAGCGATTCAACACCATAAAAGGCAAAGAGATGTCCTTTTTTGTTTCTTTGATGAATAAGGAATGTCCTTGCAATGCAAGCAAAGTGGCCAGTCAATCTTTTTCTCTTTATTTCCTTTTCCATTTTTTTAATCTTTTTCCCCTTCAAATAGTACGTTATAGTACATAGCAACCCACGTGGTACTCATGTTTTGACGTATAAAATTAGGTTGGCGATGAAAAGGATTTATGTTGGATTTATATCTAATGATATCTTGGTCATAAATGATTACATCAATGAGAAATTTTAATATTTTTTTAAAGAAAACAATTCTCCAATATAATGCTTATTTATGTGCTAAATTTGACTTTGTTGAAATTAGTACTAATTATAACATATGCCAAATTTTAATATTTGACTGTTATTCGATGGTCGATATATTCTCGTTTTCGTTTAGTTATTATAACGTTGTCAGTATTAAATTATTTAAGAAATTAAACTTTTATTTTTACAAGTTAAAAAGCTTAGTAATTATAATAAAAATAAATGTAACATTTTAAATAGGAGTTGAGAGTTTCTTGTCCCATTAATTGTCCTCCAACAATATTTTACCACATCATCTAAATTTTAAAACTTGGCCATATAATAAATACAATTAGTATATAATTCTATACTCTTTTCGGTATTTTGACTTCGATCAAATTATTCTTAAAGTGAGCATGTATACAATCCCCTTTTAAAAATAATTTGGTCTTTTCACAAGTTAAAATTAAATTTTGACCGAGAAAAGATACAGATTTATGTATTATCTGTAATTTGAATGCTTATTTTTTATGAATTAAAAAACGATTGTATACTTCTAATAAAATATAATATAGGGTATAAAAAGATAAATAGCCCTAAAATTTTTAAAATTGTGTGTAATTGGATAAGGACTTTACACTAAAATGTGTCTTTTTCTTTTTTCTTTTTAAATTTCATTTACGAAGTAATTATAATCGGGGAGTTGAAAACAATTTAGACAAGATATTGCCAGCCGAACTAATTCGGATTAAAGCTTTGATTAATATGAAATTAATCATACAAAAATCAACCAATCCCAGCCCTGCCTTCAACAGGACGATCGAGCAAGAAACACTCAACACCATGTTGAATGCTATTACAGAAATCACTTGTGATTCACTCAATTATTGATGCAATCATTTTGAATTAATGTTAATTTATTCAAAATGAACAAAGAAAAGTGACTTTTGAATTATATATAAAACAAAGAGTTTAAGAATTTGGGAAATTGTATAAATTCTTAGCTTGGTCTCTAAGAGAGCCATGGCCAAAAGTGAACCCACCACAATATAACAATCATAAATAGTATACGTATATAATTACTTTAATATGGAAAAAAAAGTTTGGTTTGTGGGAATAAAAACTAATGACCCTCAAAAAACGACATTCAATCAACAATAGTGTATTAGTGGCAGGTTGAATTGCACAGTTTAACCAAACTAACAACTCTCTCCAACACACCCACTATTCATATAATTATAATTTCCTTTCTTTCTCTTCAAATGGTTTTATACCAAACTTTTATAACATTTTTCTCACACTATATCATTCTAGCTTGCCCATAAAGCCAAAGCCAAAGAGAAGAAGTGGTACTACTTTTCAGATTTTCTGTCTTTTGTTATAAATAGGTACTGTTTTTTTTGGGATAAGCCATTTTAATTAGTTTGGTTTTATCATTTGATCAGAAGGGTTGTGGCTAGATTACTACAATGAGATCGGATCGCGTTGAGAGATTTGTTGTTCTTCCTTTTGCCATCGGATGCGCCTCCGAATCGAGCATTGCTCTCGGGAAAAGCAGTACTACTAATCAAGTGAAGAAACCATGTCATGATGAAGAACAAAAACCAACGAGTATGTTGTTTTGATCGTTCTCTTAATCATTACTCTCTCAGGATCTTGTTTCTCTAGTAGAGAATTTGATGATATATTTAGGTTCTCTTTTATATATTTTTATTTGGTGTGTTTTCTAAGGAAGACCAGAAACAGAAGAAAGTTCATTGTCTCAAGTGAAGAACAAGAGGAATGGTTTCATCAGTTTCCTGACTCTACCAAAGCCTTATATTTCCGGTGGCATACAGAGATTGATCCGAAGCATCAAAAGTTTGTCTCAGATATTTGGTAAGTAAAATCATGCTTTTCGTTTCCTTCTTTTTTTTTTTTTTGAAAATAAATAAAATAAGTGCTTCAATTTCAACAATGTTGAATAATTTTGTGCATGCCCAGATGGCCATTTTCTGAATTTATGCACCTAGAAAGTTGGTTTTTCTTATTAGTAGAGGATGATGGCTTCTATTCTAGAATGTTGGGCAGTACTTTGTGGGCATGTGAATGATTTTTCCTCTCATTCATTTCTTCTCTTTCTTTCTCGGGAGAGTTCTATGGTAGGGTTTGAAAAAGTAAATACCGATAGGTCTCTTTTTCAATCGTCATAAGATTTTGCATACTTTTTTATTTTAATGTGATTTTGACCACATCTAATGGTCAGAAACGTGTACTCACCTTTACCATTAAAAGACCTTTCTAGTTCTTGTAACTTTTTGTATAGATTTCAAGGGCTTGTGGAAGAATTTACGTGTGTACATTTCTAAATGCTCGATGCTATTAGAATGATCAAATATTGCATTGAAAACAAGTATGTGGTATGTGTTTTTGATGAATCGAGGACATCTGATTGCTTGATTTCAGAAAGGAAAAAAAAAAAAAAAAACCATATACATATACTTGTACAGTAATTTTTTCATGCCTAAGAATCCCCCTGTGGACGTATACTGTAATCTCTATTTTGTTCTACTACTTTTACTATGCATAATGTTTGTTATTTTCTCCCAAGTTTTTAACTTTTTTTCTTGGAAAAGTTAGTCTACAAAGAAGAGATTGAAGAGATAGAGAAGGAGATAGAAATCGGATATCCAACAGACGTTAAACACGTGACGCACATTGGATTGGATGGATCAACAACAACAAATCCTGTGAAGGGTTGGAAAAATCTCAATCCGCCAGAAGTATTTTCTTTCCCTTCCATTTCTCTAAAACATTTTGAGTTGGCAATGGCTGCACAGTCTGATCATCATGAGCAACCTCAGGATGTTGACATCAACAAAGTTGCTACGGAGTACAACCAAAAAAACAACAATGTTGCTACAAAGAATTTAAAAGCTTGATTATGATCCAATTGACTGTTTTTGTAATATTTCCTTCATTGTTGCAGATTGATTACGGTTTTGATGATCAGTTGATGAGTAACATGATTGATAGTTAATCCATCGCTTTGTATAGATCTTGGAGAAATTTGGAATTTAATTCACGTCAAAAAATTGTATTGTTTGTGATTTTTTTCCTTTTCATTAATGATCACATTTGATTATCATGTGCTGAAAACTGCCCATTTGTGACATTGAGAAACCTAATTAAGTTGTAGTTGTACTTTTGCTATGTGGACATATATATGGTCTTTTAGTTAGTAAATTGTGTTAGGAAAAATATAGAAAATACAAAGAAGAACAACAACTTTTGCAAGAACAAAATAACGAAATTGTACAACACTAATTCAACCTTTCTACCAAACTCAGAAAATGAAATTTCAAGGATGTCGAGGCACGTGAACCACGCTTTCTTTAAAATAGATTCGTCCCCTCCGACGAGTACTTGAGGCAACGTTGGACGTCCGTCTCTCAGGATACAACGACAACAACGGTAGTTTGAAGCACTATCGGAACCATCCGGCGAACTAGAACTCGGACATTCCCTCTATCACCAAAACGGAACTACAAAAGATAACACAAGAGAAACTTGGAAAAGAAGAGAAAGAACTCGAGAGAGAGAGGTGAGTGCTCTGTGCAAGTGAGTGCTCTTCTTCATGTGGTAGACGCCTTATATAGGCTCTTGGAAAAGGGGTTATGAGACCAGGAATTAAAGGTATTAATCACACATATTAATAGTGCAAAAAAGTTTCCTTTCATCAAGGTGAACCCGGCCACAATACATATCTAGGTTCAAGGAAGAACTGATGCAATAACCCGCCTTTAACATCACAATTAAGCTCAACATTAACCACACCATTAATTCCTTTTTAATCACCATTATGCTAATTTACCAGCCATTAAGCACAACATTAAGCTTAGGCAAAACGGTTGGAAAGGTCTTGGCCAAATCAAAAATAAAAATTGCAAAACTAAGCTCGCACGGAGCGGGTTTTCTGGTCCAGCATTCGTGTCTGTAGGTTTCGGGCACACACATTAGGCCCCTAACCCGCTAGGACCGTGATTCGCATCCCTTTTCTCGAGGTTACTGAGAGAATCTATATATATAATTAATTATTATTATGAAAAAATTTGCATAAAGTTTGTTGTTTTTAAAGTTTGGGGATTTGTTTCTTACCTTGTTTTTAATGTTTGTGTTTTTGGTATATCTGGATCAAGATAGAAGATTGTTGCTGTAGTACTTGATACATATGCATTGCCTTAAACGTAAACAATAAATTGGTTAATATTTTGGTGTATTAGATGTAAATTTTTTATTTTACATATTATTTTTATAAGTTGTTAAAAAATACCTAGATATTGTTTCACCAACATTGCTGCAAAAACCGCAACCACTGGTCCTTTCATTGATTTAATGACATTTTTGTCAAATTGATCTGCTTTATGTCCCCATAATGTGACTTGAAGTTGTTCGTTTCTGTGAGAAAAAAAGGGCAAAATAAAAACGCTAGAATGAAGAGTTTTAAATGATGTAAAAGTTTTATACTTTTATTAAATATAAATTTTTTTATATGATTGTGGTAATGACTATGAAAAGTTAATTTACCTTATATTTTGTATTATTATGGTCCGTCGAGATGTTTATCTATCGTTGATATTTGTTTGTTCAATTGTTTGTACTCTTGTAAGAACACCGATTACATCTGTTGAAAAATAAATAGTAAATGTTAAAGACGTTAATTAATACATTGATGATGTTTTTTTTTTTTTGAAAAAAGTAATTTAGTCGACTGAATTCTGTGCTGAAGTTGATCGAATTTGATGAAGTAAAATCTATGAAATGGAATAGGCGGTGCTTGTTCTGTAACTGGAACGAAGACTGTTGCGCGGGCAAACTGTAGCATTACAATATGTGGAACAACTTTGTATGTTGATTTGTTCTCAGTGACGAAGAAGTTGCTAATATCATATATATTGCCTAATTAAATTTTTTGATAAATAGTATCTGAATCTCATGCCCTAATTGATCCTTGAATTGCTTCATGCTGCAGATATAAAAGGTAATATTGTTAGTAGATTTATAATATTTGGAATTAAATGAAAAATAATAGAATATTATATTTGTTAAAAAGTATTACCTCTTTGTCAGCTAAAACACAATCAAGACTGATCAAACGTCCAGCGCTCAGATTATTATTCGTCCATAATCTACAGATTCTAGCCCTGATAGTTTCATAAACTTCATTTGGTTTTAGGGCTCGAATTAATATGGTCATTTTGGCTAACTGTTGGCACAAAAAGGTAATTATTTTGGTGCATAAAAATAGGAAGCTTTATTCGAAATGTTTTTGATAGATGAATAGTAAGCAATTTTGATTATAAAAAAAGATTATGAATCTAATATTTAATTTATTATAATATTTGTATTTTTATATGGTATTTTATTTCTTTATTTGATGTTATGTAGAATTTCTTTGTAAACAATATTTTTTATATAATTTGGATATTTATTAATTGAATTATGAATTAGTATATGCAATCATTTTGGAGTTGTAGCTCTTGATAAAGCAACATATAATTGTTTGTGGGTAAAAATTTCGCTATCTAGATATAATCTTATTTTATTCAAAGATTGTCCTTGTCTTTTATTTATTGTCATTGCAGAGAAAATTTTAATAGGAAATTGTCATCTTTTTAGTGTAAATGGTCATTTAGATTCATGTACAATCATTTCTATTCTTGGGATATAGACTTTTTCATTAACGTTGCTTGAGTTTATGATTTGTCCTTCTATAATTTTATTTGTTAATTGTGTAATAATAAGTTTTGTTCCATTGCATAATCCACTTGATTGATTTAGATTTTGTAATAACATTATAGGTGTTCCTAATTTAAGCTTTAATTCATGTGGTGGTATTCCATTAAAGTTAAGAGTGTGCAAAAATTCTTGAGGATATAAAAGATTAAGTTCGTCTATATTTTCGGATGAGGATGCAATAGTGTCGTAACTATAATAAGATTTTTCTTGTCCAGAAATTAAGGATAATATGTAATTATTAATTTCATTAGCTGTTTTATTTTTTGGTGTTATGATTGCTCGTTCTTTTAAGTATTCAATATTGCTAAAGTAAATATTTAAATGATTATATATTAAAGTTAAAATTTTTTCAATTGGATTTGAATCATAATGTAGCATGTATTTTTCTGGTATTTTTACCCATATAGCGTCTTCATTTTCTAAATCTTTTATTCCTTCAACAGTACCACCTCCAACGTTTAATATCCATTTCAAAAATGTTACAATTTCCTTTTTTTCTTGTTCTGTATGGTTGTATTGTTTTAATCTCATCTTTTCTGTTAACTTTATAATTTTGAAATATGACCATAAATAAGAGTTATTTATAGTTGTATTTATTATATCTTCCTTTGTTCCTGTGGGAATAACTAGTAAAATTTGTTGGAAGTCACCTCCTAAGACAATTGTCTTGCCACCAAATGGTTGCTCAAAGTTATTTATTAAATCTTGAAGTGTTTTATCTAATGCTTCAAAACAATATTTATTAGTCATAGGTGCTTCATCCCATAATATAAGTGATGTTTTATCAATTAATTTTGCCAATTGAGTTCCTTTTTTAATATGACAAGTGGAAAATTTATCTATTGACAATGGTATTTGAAATCTAGAATGTGCAGTTCTTCCCTTAGGCAGTAGTAGTGATGTTATTACGGAAGATGCAACAGCTAAAATTATTTCATTATTTGATCTAATTTTTGTGATTATTGCATTCCATAAATATGTTTTTCCGGTTCCGCCATGACCATAGATGAAAAATATATTATTTTTTTCCTCATGGAGTGATTGTAAAATTTGTTGATAAATAAATTGTTGTTCATTATTTAAACTATTTACTAATCTAGTATTTTCTTCTTTTAACTTTATATATATCGTAATTAAGTTCTTCTCTTAAAAGCTTATTATTTAAATCGTCCATTAATGATCTAGTTGGAAGAGGTAAGTTAAAATGTGTTAAGGTTAATGAATTTAAATTTAATATTTTTTCTAGTTCATATAGTACAAAATTATATAATTATGTTTTAGGTACTTGAAAATTTGAGTTATTAAATAAAGATTTAATTTTGTGTAATATATCATCTGTCATAAGTTTCTAATGTTTTTCAAGCAATTTTATCGGGTTATTTACATTGAAAAATAATAAAATTATGACGAATAATTGTCGTAGTTGACCAAAATGAAGCTTCTAGTATAGATTCATCCAATTCTCAATCCTCTCCTAATAGGCCTAGTGCATAGCATACTGCTTGGTTTGTTGGATATGTTATGTCATTAATTGTTCGAAGAGCTTCGTAACTTGTTGCGCCTTTTTGATGATTTAATTATAATTTAAGATAGTATAATTCTCCAGAGCTTGGATGGACATGAAAAGTTCGTCCAATTGTATGTCCCATTTGTCTTGGAGACCAATATTTATATTTACTATTCCAAACGTATCTAATAAGAAATTCCATGTAAGTTATGTGGCGACCCACTTTTGAGGCCGCCACTGTAGCTAACTTTTTAACTTGTACTTACTGAAATTTCTTTAAAATTTGCGGAACATTTTTTTTTTAAATCTTATAGTAAGTATAAGATACGAATTGCTTTCTTAACAAAATATACAACCTTAACATATCTGTTCTTCAAAGCATATAAATATAACTATATATATATATATGTACTCCTTAAATCTTACTTACTAATAGCCATAATCCTTAAAACCACTTAACATATAGTTTCAGAGTCATAATTAGCAAACTATTTATAACATAAAGCTGATTGCGGAAATACTGTGAGCGGTATCCATTTTCTGATCCCCACATCGTTTGTCCACTCACCGTCAGTCCATCAGGCATTATATGCCGGTTGCTTACCTACAGTATAAACATTCTATAATGAGCTTTCACTCAGCAAGTAGGAACTACCTCTCGCAAAATAACTGTAAGTTTAGATGAATAAATATGCATGAGCCAATTATGCTTAATTATGATGTATTATCAGAATCTTATTATCTTATCTTATCTTTCTTATCTTTTCTTTTAGGCCCGAGTGCTCGTACCACTTGCGCCCAATCTTCGGGACGTGAGGGTTTGCAAGGTCCCCCATGACACCGTGATTATAACTTGAATGCCTCCCTTGAGTCGGAGGACATTATTATTATTTTTTCTTTCTCCCTGGCGGAGCTTGAGTTACCTCCCTTGTGGAGGCTAGTACGACACTCAACTGAGATTACTCTTATAAGTTCCTCTTGACTTATGAAGGTGTATGCAATATGACCTAGCATAGCA
>NW_010365951.1:0-266 GCF_000414095.1 Morus notabilis
CGCCGTTCCCGTGGCGGTTGTAGAGTGCGAGGAGAGCCTCGATCTGACAAATTATCGGCCCCGTTACGACACCAAAACTTTTCACCATTCCTGTGGCAGTCGTAGATCGCGAAGGGAGCATCGATCTAACGGCTGATGGGCCCCATTACGACACCGAAAGTTGCCGTCGTTCCCGTTCCATTCGTAGATCGCGAAGAGAGCTTCTTTAATCTAACGGTTGATGGGCCCCGTTACGACACCAACATTTATCACCCTTCCCGGGGCGG
>NW_010365951.1:483-1014 GCF_000414095.1 Morus notabilis
AGTCGCCATTCTCGTGCCGGTTGTGGAGCGCAAACAGAGATTAGATCTATCGGTTGATAGGCGCCGTTACACAACAAAAGTTTTGAGCGTTCCTTTGGCCATTGTAGATTGCGAAGAGAGCTTCGACGTAACGGCTAATGGGGCCCGTTACGACACAGGAAATTGTCACGGTTTCGTGGCGGTTATAGAGGGTGAAGAGAGCTTTGATTTGACAGATTGTGGGCCTCATTAGACACTAAAAGTTTTCACCGTTCATGTGCCATTCGTAGATCGCGATGAGAGAGTCGATCTAAAAACTGATGGGCCCCATTACGACACCAAAAGTTTCACCGTTCCTTTGGCAATTGTAGATCACGAAGAGAGCTCCAATCAAACCGCTGATGGGCCCCATTTCAACACCAAAAGTTATCGCCGTTCTCGTGGCGGTTGTAGAGTGCGAAGAGAGCCTCGATCTGACGGATTATCGGCCTTGTTACGACACCAAACCTTTTCACCGTTCCTGTGGCAGTCGTAGATCGCGAAGAGAGCATC
>NW_010365952.1:0-24233 GCF_000414095.1 Morus notabilis
GGTGAGTGATGATACTGCCACCACAAATTAATTACATTAAAAAATGGTTCAGATCTCTTCATTTTATCGATTTGAGTTTTACTACAGTAAAAAATTTTAAAAAACAGTCATATTTAATTTTTTATTACAGTAAAAAATTTTCACATAAAGTCACATATTAACTCGAATCAGTGAACTAAACGGGTCTCACATACCATTTTTCCCATTATTTTAGATCTTTCTTTAATGTAAGATATTAAAATCTCATTTATTTCATTGATTCAAGTTTAAAATTTGAGCTTTGTTACAGTAAAAAGCTATAAGAAATAGTCACATCTAACTTTTTTATTACAGTAAAAAACTCTCTCATAAAGTCACATCTCAACTCGAATTAAGAACTCAAATCAGCAAACTAAATAGGTTCTAAGTCTCGTTCAGTTTACCGATTTGAGTTTTCAATTCGAGCTGATATGTGATTTTATGTGAGAGCTTTTAACTGTAGTAAAAAAGTTAGATATGACTTTTTGTAAGAGTTTTTAACTATAGTAAAATTAAAATTAAAAACTCAAATCGGTGAAATCAACGAGGCCTAAAAATGAATGACTCTGCTCCATAAAATTCGCAAAATCGTGGAATAATTTTTGTGATTGGAAACAAAAAGTAAAGAGATACTGCTATTATGTAAGAAAATTATCAACTCAACCACTATTTTCATCAATCCATAATTCTTTTGTCATTGGAGAATTTGGCGACAAGTATGAAATGATATATAATAGGGCTTTGTTATAAGCTGTCGAATGGTCAGTTTTATATTCTTTTATTATTTTGATGTGATTTTAATCTATTCTAATGCAGTCTCTTTTCTAATGTGATAAAAATTTTATAGTAATCAATGTAACAAATCTATCTATGTCAATTAATAATGAGATGTGATAACATATATATCCAATTTTAATCTAAACTCTTATGTACCAATAACATATAAACATATATATCTAACTTTAATCTAAACTCTTATGTACCATCATATTATGGTATGTTAATTATAATTTTTTGAGGTAGAGGTAATCTCACTTATTATTAGTTGATATGACAATATTTTAAACACGTCTCACTAATATAAAACTGATAAGTCACATGTCGTAGATGTTGATACACAAGAGGTGATATTAAAATTAGTGTTCCTACCATTATTTATAACCATTAATCATTTGATAAAAAATGAAAATGTAGTAAATAATTAGAGAATTATTGAGTAAACACCCCTACGTATATAAAACATTAGTGTTATGCCGAATATAACTATACATTATATAAGTAAAAATACTATATATGATTAAGCCTTTAATTATTAACGTAAAGAGATTGATTTTATGATTGTCTTAAAAACTAGCTATAGCCGGCCTCATGGGATGGTTGGTGATGATCAATGATAAGTGAACTCGAGTGCTTTTGGTGTTGGTTGGTTGGGGACGAGTCCAGTCGGCGATTAATTAAAAAAGCCAAATCAAGTGGGCACGAGGGCCGAGGTGTATTACAGAGAGATAAAATAAATTATAATTAATAAATAGAAGAAATGGGAAATATATATATTAGCTAGTCTGAAATTAATGAGGCACGTCAAAGGGAATCGCACGTGAGGGGGGGGGGCATTTTGGTTACATCGTTGGTCAATTCCACGGCCTCGAATCTGGCATTTCCTCGGGATGTAAAAGCAAAAGCCTCTTTAATTCAATGCCCACGGTCAATCATTCTGTTCAAAGTTCCATTTCCCATTCCTCTTGTTTTTTTTTTCTTTTTCTTATTCCCTCTCTATCTCTCTCACCTTCGTAAATTCTCATTATTTTTTAGATTATTATTACTCATGTCTCTAAATTTTAGAGTTATTTTTAATTTACTCTTTAAAAGTTAAAAATTTTTATTTTATTTTTTGAATTTTAAATTATTCTCACTTAATTTTTTTTATTATAATTTCTATTAAAAATAAATAAAAAATATAATAATAAAATCACGTGACCTTTCTGTTTAGATTTTTATTAAAAGAAATAGATAAAAATCATATGGTTGCACTTAATCTCCTCTATTTTGGTATGATTTTAGTAGAAATTACAATAAAATAGACTAAATGAGAACAATTCAAAATTTATGGGGCAAATTAAGAATGACCTCAAAATTTAAGAGCACTAATGAGAATAATCCTTATTTTTTTATTTTTCAAGTTAAACCAACTTTTTTTTAAAATTCTATGTTGGAAGAACCGGTATCATTTCTGTGAAAATAACAACCCCTAGTCTTCTTGTATATTTCTTTTTCCCTTCCTTCTTCTGAATATAACAACTCCTCTTGTTATGTACATTGTACAATATTAATTCATGCATCTTATTATAATAATGAGAGCTATATAAGCGCTAAAACAAATGATTTTTCATGTTGTTGGCCATGTTCTTATGAGCACAACTAGATTACAGTGAATCATGCTAATGCAAAAAACACATGATGATGACTTGATAGGTAAAATAAAAATATTTTCATGGTTGTGCTATCTTTTTATTTATTTATTTTTTTCATTTCGCTTAACTATATATTAAAAAAATATGTAATTCAGTTTAGTATACTTTAACAAGAAAATAATGATTCTAGATCGAGTTTTATCAAACTAATACTTGTGTATTAAGTGGAGTTTTTTTATTAATTATTATTATCAATCCAAGATTTCTTTTAACTACCAAAAAAGTGTAAGTTAAATTAGATTGGTTATATATTTCGCCAATATATATAAATAGACTAAAAGAAGTGAATGTATACTTTTCATAATAACGTGATTTGAGTTTTTAATTCGAGTTGAGATGTGATTTTATGTGAGAGCTTTTTACTGTAGTAAAAAAGTTAGACGTGACTGTTTATGAGAGCTTTTTACTGTAGCAAAACTCAAATTTTAAACTCGAATCAGTGAAATGAACGTGACTTAATTCTAATAATCACTATTTTCTAGCAAAAAGAAAGATAATAATCGTACTTTAATGCAAAGAATACAATATGTTTCATATATATAGTTTATAATCACTTTATAGTCATGGATTGAGTGATCATAGGCACAATACATGGCGGAGTTATACTCTACCATCCAAAGGAAGATTACGAATATTAATACAAAGACCCCTTTTTCCTTTTGAGCTTCGAACTAAAAAATATAACAAACTCATAATTGAACAAGAGAATAATATCATTTGTTAGGGCACGTTTGGTGTTGGTGTGTGTGTGTGTCATAGTTTTGTAAAAGAGAAGGGTAGGTCCTTTATATAATTAGCCAAAAGGTCGATAATAAAAGGAAAAACTAAATAAAAAATAAAAGTCACGACATTTCAGCTTTTTGGAGCACTTATAAAGAACCCCCGTGCCCCCATGCCGGGCCCTTTGTTACATCATATTCCTTTCTCCACAACCCCTTTTTTTCTATACAAAGAGATTTTGATACAATCCCCATACTATTTTTCCATTGACCATTCCCCCTACATTTTTCTGTGCTGCTATGTAATCTTCCCACTTTTTTTATTTTTTATTTTATTTAAATACGTTTGTTGATGAGAGAGAGAGAGACAAAAAAAATGTTATTAAGTAGTATTTATGTTGAAAACGCAACACAAATATTTTTTCGCAGACAAATTCTGTCATGGTCACTGTAATTTTGCAAGTAGATAATTACTTAAATATACTTAAAATGGACTTAACTAATCTAATTCGTTCGTTCAAGGAGATATCAAGTATATGCATGGATGTTATAGTCTTGTTAGGAATGGTTTTAGAAACAAACAAATCTACGTATGTATGAGTTGGGCAGATCTTGGTTATTTTTAGAGTTCTATTTTTTTTAAATGCGCGCTGTTCCTCTTTGTTTTCTATTTTGGCTTCACTGGAGAATCCTTATCGAACTTAAACCACCTTCTTAGAAAAAGCAATATATAAATATATATATATATACACATATATTTAGGCATCGTTTATTTTACGAATTTAAATTTTGTTACAGTAAATTTTTTTTAAAAATAATATATGTTTAATTTTTTTATTATAATAAAATTTTTTTTATATAAAATCACATCTGAACTTAAATTAATGAACTAAGACCTCGTTCACTTTATAGATTCGAATTTTCAATTTAAGTTGAGATGTGATATTTTTTTAGAGTTTTTTACTGTAGCAGAAAAAGTTAAATATGCTATTTTTTAAAAATTTTTTAATGTAAAAATTTAAAATTAAAAACTCAAATGAATAAAATAAACTATATCTAAATGATTCTTAATTACACGCGTGTGTCAGTTCTGCATCCAATTTGGTTAATGACTTGACACTTGACAATAATAACACTCACGATATCCGAAACATGTTGTAGGACAAGAATTTTCTTTTAAGCTGCACATGGGAAAGATATTGACCAAGCCATAGATTCTGCCAGGTAAGAAACTGCAAAGAGTCCACAATTATTATTATTTTAAGGGAACGAGTCCATAATTATTAAGTGGAAGAAAAATTAATATAAGAAAAAAAAAACTAATTCCCTTTTCAAAATAACTGATAAACACTGCCTCTCAAAATATAAGAAAAAATAAATAAAGAAGAAGAAGAAGAAGAAGAAGAAGAAGAAGAAGAAGAAGAAAATGATCATCAATACTGATTACTGATTCCTTCCAAAATTCGATGTTCTTCTCTAATCTTCTATTTTGTTGTTACCCCTTTTTCTAACAGAAATATAGGAAAAAAAAAAGTGTGTTCGCTTATCTTTCTGATCATATATATATATATATATATATATATATTGCTGACACCTTGTCAAATACCTGCTTTTGCTTTAATTTTGATATGATCTTTGCAGGACTCTTATCTTGCTATCTTAAAGGAAGAGACCTTTGGCCGATAATAATTTTCTTCATTGTCCCACACGCCCATATAACAGATAAACATGCACGTAATATCTTTTGCATTGTAAAGTACTACTCATGAAGTCCAAAATGTATGTATGTACGATGTTTTAAACATGCGTATGTGTAATGTGATTAAGCGAAGGCATGTGATCTTGTCTTTGGGTTTGGAAGATCATACACAACGTATAAGTAATTTTAGGAATTTGATTAGAGTAAGAAATCTTAAAAAGGGACTATTTCTACGGTCGGTCTTTTCAACTTGCTAAGAGCTCTTTCTGTTAGTTTTTTTTTTTTTTTTAGTTAGTATTTTGAAATACGAGCGTTATGCACTTAGATTTTCATTTTCTCAAAAAAAAAAAAAAAATTGCATGAGTTATTTAAGTTTACAAGAGAAATGTTAAAATTTAAATTTGATCGTATTATATGAGAGGACCTACCGTTTGAGAGAGCGTTAAATTTATCCTTGAAATTATTATTGTCTTTGATAGATAGATTTAGTTGTTATCCCTGAAATTAATGATGGATTTTAAAATTAACAAATTAGGTTATGATATCGTATAAGTTAACGAATTAGTGTATTAGTAGACTTTTTAACATCTTATTTATTGAAAAAAAATTATTAAAAAACAAAAGTTATTTTAAGAAAGAGATCATTTTCTATTATTCTCTCTCATATACGCTTTGCTAGGGTTTCATAAAGTAATTTTTGCTGTGTTGCCCTCCCCTTTTCTTCCCTTGGGAAAAATCCGGTGCCGGCCTTGGGCTGGCTGCTGGGTATATATCTGGCCTGGGGGAGGCCGGGGCAGCATATAGTTTCGTTTTGTATCGGAGGACATCGCGGTTAGAGGACGATTGGGTAGGTAAGGATGGTTCATGGTCTACGATTCTTGGACTTCGTGGGCTGCGATCGTAAATGCCGGAAGTCTGAATCGTTGAGCAGAGTTCGGTACTTTTTTGTCGGAGAAAGGAGGTCCTTTGATGGTGCCCTAGCTTATCTTTTTTTCAGGTTGTAGTGATACCTCCGTTTGTTTATTTTGTTTTTTTTCTAATAAGTGCGGCCTGATCCTTGTCCTTCAGCATTATGTCGTTTGTTTTTATATGGTGTCCTTGCAAGATTTGTTTCTTTGTGGCGTTTGTCATGACCTTAGTGTTGCAGGTCCCTTTCTCTCTCGACCGATTGGAGCTTTCCATTGATTGATTGATTGTTGAGGTTTGTTTAAACGAGTCAGTTGAGTGTTCAATATTTGGTTCGCTTATGTGTTTTTCTGTTGATGGATCTAGGTATACGTTTTATCACCCTTTTGTGCGTCATTAAATTGTACAGGTGGAACCAATCACCTATTGGGTTAAAGAGCCCGTTCAGTTTGTTGATTTAAGTTTTTAATTCGAGTTAAGATGTAATTTTATGTGAGAGTTTTTTACTGTAGCAAAAAAAAAAGATGTGATTGTTTATGAGAGCCTTTTACTGTAACAAAACTCGAATCGGCGAAATGAACGGGACCTAAGTGTCATCGGTTTAGTGTCTTTGTATATCGAGGTCAGTATTAATGTGCGTATTTCTTTAATTTAAAATAAAAATGACCTATTTAATCATTCAAATTTTTTTATTTGAAAGTAGATGTATATCTTTATTTTGAAAAGGTATTAATTGCATTTTAATTGTGTTGACATGAAGTGAGTAAATGTCGGGCGCTGATCATAATTTTCTAATTTAGTAACGATTTTTTTTTTCTTTTTTGAAAATAGTTAGTAACGATTTTGCTTATGCATATATTGTATTTTTGCAAAGTGGCAAATGGACTTCAAAAGTTTGGTTTGAAAACTCAAAAAATCTCCAGAATTATACTTGTCGGGGAAAAATTTCATTTTTCAGATTATGTAGTTAATTAGTTGCTTGATCAGTTGTGCACTTTAGGTGAAGTAAATTAAAAAAGAAAAAAAATGCCAGCCAAATAGCAACATAAAAAAAAGCCAGCCAAATAGCAACATCAAGGTTTGATATGATCCCTATATGGTCCTTACCAGTTAATATCCAGATTGTAATTAAGAAAGAGATAATATTCATATGGCTTTCTTGATATGCAAGCTGCTAAGAAATTTCATACTTGATTTCTGTAGTATATACGATTAATATTCCTGGATATATACGCCTAGCTAGTAGCTAGGAGTGTAAAAGGCTTCTTTTATGTATATGCTGATTTGTCACCTATATTTGGATACACCCCATCAGATCAAACCTTGGATTTTGTATGTCATTGTGTTAATCATATAACTTTCTTTCTCTACCCTTTTTTCAATAATTTTGGGATTGTTTTTGTTTAGTTCGCCAACTCTATTTGACTAATAAAGATTGTGCATTTGGGAAAAGAAGACCAAATCCTAAAAAAGAGTACTATATACTATTTATATTTATGGTGAAATACTAAAAATTTGGAGCGTCAAAGTCATTACTTTCCACTTACTCATTTCCCAGTCAAATATATATACATATATATATATATATATATATATATATATATATATAAACAACCCCATTTGGATTATCAAAAAAAGCATAGATTAATTAATTAATGAAAGGGTGTGATTTGAATACTGCCAATCCTCAAATGATTGCCACTAGTTCCAGTGGGTGTTTCGAATCTTTGCAGGGACCTTCTTTTCCCTTAAAAATAGGGTTTTACTTTTGCAATCTATTGGTCTAAATTATCTTTGGTTTGATGAGACTAATCATTTCTCTCCCACCCCACAAAAGAAAATTTTAATATTTTGTCAATTTAATTGTTTGAATACATATATATATATATATATATCCATCTGAGGAAGGTGTCTTTCTTATGGAACAAGGTTGTCACATTATAAAACATACATTAAACGACAAAGATGCATTTCTTCACAACTTCACCAAAAGAATAGAAAACATATATCTTATCACGAGGAAAAGAAAAAGAAATTATAGGCACCTCAAAATGGACAGCAGGGGTACATGTGTCCACCGACCCTTAAAACAACATTTTTTTGTAATTCTAATAAGGTTACCATTGCACTTCAAACACCACTTTAACCATTTAACAAATTTTTATTTAACCTTTAATATGGTCGAGTAATTAAGGTGGTAAATAAGATTGTGTCTAAAGTTTTGTCTTATGGAGTAAACTAGATGACATTTTCTTGCTCTAAAAATAATCAAAAATTATAATAGAGGCAACACTATAAAAAATACTTTTTCATAGTGAAGATATAGCCATGATTAGTGGCTCAAATAATAACAAAAATATGAAAAACCCCTTATAATATGTAGAGATATAATAATATACAATATGTCTCGTTATCTCACAGCTTGACAAAAACCCATCTATAATTGTATTCAAGTTTATTAGGTGAGTGACTAGAATCCCCATATTGATTCCCTCAAGGATCTGTGCCTTTGTCCATGAGTGTCATTTTGTGTGTCTGATGAGTTGTGAACTTTGGCTTTCTCTCCTCATTTTCCCAAAAAGAACTATAAAGAAAGAAAAAAACTTGCTAATTTCAACAGACTCATATACACATAGCTTTTTATTAGAGAGTGCATGGTGATCTCTATCATCATTAGGGAATCTATCAAATATGGCTAAGAAAAAAAAAACGAGTATAATCTGACACTTATATAACCCACCACCCACTTCGTAGGCCCTAAATCTTTTTGTGATGCTAATACTTCCACAAAAAATCAAATGCCACATACACACAATATATATATATATATATATATATATATATATGTATGTATGTATATATGCGTGTGTGTGTATGGGAGTTGGATTATGATCCAATAGCTTGTGTAAGTTCTTCAGTGAAGAATAAAAAAATTGGTAATCTTTTTGTTAGACCATTAGTTAAGATGTTGATATGATCCATATTCCCATTTAGTATTTTCCAAACTTACTCCACCAGCTGAGGAACATATATTATTGTGCAATGAAAGATCTCAATCAGTTGTTGCTGCTTACAAAGCATACCAAACTTTCTGTCCTAATCAACAAGTACTAATCAAACTTTAATGGAAGTTGAAAACCCAACAATTACACGTTTTGGATATCTGCGGATATATAATAATAGTTATATATATATATATATATATATATATATAATATACACACCACCCTTATCACTTAGTCTGGACCATCAACAGCCTTAATTAATCATGAGACTAATAATGGTAACAGTAATGTAAATTATTGAGATTATGATAAGACGATGATGAACAGAGAAGACATAAAACAATGGTTTGGTTGGTTTTTTATGTGAGATTTAGATTGATATCAAAGAAGGATTTTATCAGTATTTGACATGGCAAAAGCATTATTTCCTCAACTTGGCCCAACTATTTCACAACTTGTGACGTAAGATTTAGAAGAAAACACCCTAATATGCTAATAGAAAACGTGGAAGTTGCAAGCAAATGATTTACCACATAAGATCAGTTAGGCTTTTTAGTATGAGATCGGTCAGGCTAATAAGTTGACGCATTCGTCTCTCAACTTTGAATTTAACAAAGTGTTGCAAAATACCCCCAAGTCAACGACCGTTATAAAATTTGGACGGAAATACTCTTGTACTTGTACACATAAAGTGAATTAGTTTGAATGCAGAAATTAAAACTTTGGATGTTGATCATAACACTTGCGTGAGAGCGTTTTCTTCCAAATTAACATTATTCACGATTTAGGGGCACTTTACAATATTTTGTTGAATTCCGGAGATAATTTTCTACAATTAAGAATTCATGACACAACTTGACAATTCAATCAAAGTTTTAGGGCCAAAAACACCAAAAACTCTAAGAGCTACTAGTTCCTATTAAACAGAGTATTTTATCCAATTAAAGACATATATATATATATATAGTGAAGATTAATATGGTAGCCACTGCTACAACTCCTGCTCTTATATGCGAAAATAAATAAATAAAGCGGAAAAGATAAGAAATCTTTTTCATGTTTTAAGCAAATACAATATTAGTTATAAAGTATCCCAGTTAAGAGCTGCATATTTAGATAAAATGGTTGATCAATGACAAGCACCTAGTGATTACAACTTATGTAACAAATTTCGGGAAAATCATTAGCTTGGTACACTCAGATGAGAATAGCGATAATGATTTCAAGAATGAGGAATTACTTGAATTTACATTTTGCATCAATATCCAATGACCCTGCAAATGAAATTTGAGAACACATTTCACACTAATCAATTAAAGGCAGTTTGTGAATATTCCTATCTTTTAATTACTCAGCTTGTTATCAGTCGTTCAGTCAATCGTTCTGTCTTCTGGCCATCCAAACTCTTCCAACAATGCCAAAACTACTCCATTTGACCAACCAAAGCCAGTCTGCAATGTTACATTCCCAAAAAAAAAAAAGAAAAAAAGAAAAAAGTAACATATCAGTTTCTGACAAATTATGTAACCAATGACAAAATAATAATAATAATAATAATTGATTATGAGAGAGTGAGACCTGAGGCACATATTCACCACCCCCACCAAAGTCACCACACTTTTCCACATTGTATTTCTCATGCATACTTCCTGTTCTCTTGTAGGCAATATAATTGGTTTTGATCCACCTAACAGCAATATCCTCTGCCAATGACCTTGCTTCTTTCAATCCTGATTTTGCCAAACCTTCAATTATCATATGTTGGATTGGAGCCCAACCGTTGGGAAAGTCCCTGGATTTTTTTTACAAATTTTTGTTAGGCCATGGTGGAGAGTTTTTGTGTAATCTGATCGGATTATTCACATAATATGGACTAATTAGTAATTACCATTGTCGTCCTGAATTTGCCAAGGATGTTGCTATTCCACAATCACAAAGTAGGCCTGAGCTTTGAAGACTTCCCATGACTTTATCAACCAGAAAAGCATCTTCACATTGAAGGGAGTAAAGTTTAATCATTTCTCAGTTATATCAACTTATGAAGTGAATTAGACATGTTGAAATATTTTGGTTGGAGTCCAGTGCTGTGTAGAATCAATCTCTAACGGAGCCACATTGTATTGAGTTGAGCACATCCACTACTCAACTTTTGGAATTCGAACTTTTATTCGTAAAAGTTTTTTAAAATATTTATGCCCCTATTTTGCCTGAAAAATTATAATTGTGCCCCAATTGATTAATCAAAATATTTCGTTGTGCCTACACTTTATGAGAAAATTTATAATTTTGCCACTTCCAAATACATAACTATGTCTCCATTTAATAAAAGACTATCTCTAACTTTTTCATAGTGCCCCCATTGAAAAGAAATTCTGGCTCTTCCATTAAAATCAATAACAGAAGATCCAATTTTGCCTTTAGATTTTATACTACCATACAATGAGGTTTGGAGAGGCAAAAGAATGTGTTTAATCTATATGACTAACTGCAAAAGCCAACCTAAACTCTCTCTTGGACATGTTTCTGTCATGAAATTAATTTGGGCTCACAAATGTGGTCATCTCCCACATACTAGGCCCTAAAAAAGCCGATCTTCAAAGATCAGCTTACTCTTATTATCAGCCCAAACTTGGGCCAAGATGGGTCACAGTGGCTTGGCCTCAAGCTAGGTCATGGCCCAAGTTTGATCAGGTAGAAAGCGTGCATAAAAGAGGAAGTATTTGATGCAAGATGAAGATTCATATTTAAGACAAACCTGAGTGAAATAACTCAATCCACAATGGAATGAAGTTGGAAGCAAATATTTTCGGGTTCTGGTTCTCAGCTTCCCATATTTGAGCTTCCTAAGCATCAAAATGGACTGAATCATAACAATTGCATATTACTTTCATAATTTTCAAGTAGCAATAAATGTCAAAACAAGTAGACCAAAACCTTGTGTTTACTATTGCTGAGCCAATAATCATTCCATTGTCCCATCTCTGCATTCCAAAAAATAGATTCCATTGCCTTCCTTCTCGTTCGAGAAGCCTCCGAAAATTGCTCAGAGACGCAATGATCTCCTGTAACTTTTGCCAAGAATGCAATGTCCAGTTCCATCTTAATCAACAAAATAAAAAAGGTACTGTCACATTGATGGATGAATAAACATTTCCAAGGATTGTTCCATAAAGATCTCGAAGCCATACATACCCCAAGTATGAAAGCATTTAAATCCACAGGTAACACTGAAGTTGTAGCTAATGTTGTAAAATCCGTGGGGTTCCTAAGAAAAGAAAACAACAAAAGTACAAATATAAAAACTCTTTATATCTATATGTGACAATGAAATTCAGTAGTAAAACATAAATAAATAATACTTCATCCATCTTGTACTAAAATCCCATCCGGACTCAGCAGTTGACGCCACCTCGCGGTAGAATCGCTGCTTCTCAGAAGCATCTGAGATCTTGGAAGCAGATTCCTTGTCCTACAAGGCAGATAATTAATTATAGAATTAATAATTATTTCACCTCTAAAGAATTCCATGCTTAGTTAGCTGTGGAGGAGTACACACAAATGTTGAAGATTCAGGCCTTGGTTTATTCCACATTGCATAATATCTACTCAAAGTATGATCACAAGCTTGATCATCCTGAATGGTCACTCTATGTTGTCCTTCAAAAGCAAATCATGAAAAAAGAAAAAAGGTAACACAGGTGAAAAAAAGATAATTCTATTTTGGCAACAAACAAGAGGAAAAAGTATGTTACAATAATAATACCAGAGTTCCAAAATTGATATTCTTTAATCAGTGCAGGAAGGGATTTCCGAGCCAAATCCAAATCTTCAGTCCTCTTGTATATTTCACAAACCATGGCACTAAGGAGAGGAGGCTGGCTGCAAATTGGCTTTGGGCATCAGAAATCTCATTAGGTAATTTGCTCAATTAAATACTAAACAACAAAACATGTAATGAGAAAATACTATTTATCATAAGTGGTGATGTGGTAGTTTTTTATTGTTAAAGTAAGTCATATTACGTCAAGTATTTATGGATCCATTTAGTTTACTGATTCGAGTTGACATGTGACTTTATGTGAGAGTTTTTTACTGTAGCAAAAAAGTTAAATGTGACTGTTTCTGAGAATTTTTTACTGTAATAAAATTCAAATCAGTGAAATAAACGAGACTTATTATATATTCGGACACACTAAAATGAAAAATATTTTATAATCCCGTCAGGTTGTGGTCCCACTACTTAAAAAATTGTGTCCCATACGGCGGGGCTCATAAAATTGATTTCGTATCCTTAGCTATTTAGGTATAAACAACAAATACTCGGAATCGACAAGTGTATATAAGAGAAGAGAAGTCACTCGTGAATCAAGCTTGCCTTTTGGAAAGAAGTCTGAAATTTGAATTACAGAGTAAGCAAATAGGTCATATATATTGATGTATATAGTTCACAAGATACATATATAAGATCATGCTAAATGGCTTAGAAAAATGGGAGAAAAATTACCTCCTATTAGTGTAATAGGCCCTTGCACCATTAAGGACATAACCATGTTCCTCCACAAGAGAAATGAGATTACTCACAGTTGATTTTGCTGTGTCATACATTTTACTTGCTAACAAGCCCCTGCATTAAAAAATAATAATAATTACAAAAGGAAAATTCAAGAAGGAAGGATACAATATGCGGACTGGGAGAGAGAAAAATTGTAAGTTTTTTTAAGGTTGTCTGGCATAATAAGAGGAAGGATGACAATCGCTTCTTTTTTTGGTATTAGATTAAAAATTGGAAAAAAAAAAAAAATTCCAAAAAAATAACTACATTATCCAAGCCAAATGAATTATTTTTCAAATGTTCTTTTTAGTACTTTTTTAAGTATAAAAGTGTATAGACGCACAAAAGTGTAATTTTCTTTCAAGTTAAGGAAAGTCGATTAATACACGAAGTCATGAATCTCTTCCAATCATCTCGGTAAACTATCATCAATTTCAATTGATTGTTTACATTTATGTAGGAGTGTGAATAAGTAATGACAATGTATATACTTTATTCTAAGATCTAAATTAATTTCTGTATAGTGTATATATTTCCTTCTCTTTCAATGAAAATAGATAAGAAGAATTACTTTCCTTTACAAAAACATAAGCAAAAATACATATAGCCTATCTAGTTTTGTTATCTGAAAAATAAACAAGGATAAAATTGTAATTAACTATGCGCAGAAAGCTCTCCACTCTTTTCCATCCAAACAAAGATAAATATATGGTGGGATTAGGATTTGCCACTCCTGAGATCATAAACCACAACCGTACGATTTAAATGCACGTAAAATGGTGTTATTTAAGGAATCTTATTACTGTATTCAACCCCATATCATATATGTTGTCATCAAATTAAATCGTACGGATACGTATGATAGAATCCCGCACCGTAAAAGTTCCCAAAGCAAAAAAAATAATAATATATATATATATGGGGTAAGGTCTCCGATCCGGAACGACACTTGTATATTTCTATATAAATTATGTATATTTATATGTAAATCATATATATTTACATATAATTCGTGTATATTTAACATGAAATACAACAAATCAGTCAATATATCTATTTTCATGTTATCTGTTCACTAATTGCTATAAAAAATACATGTTTTGAGGATTAATATACATTGTCGTTTCTTATAACTTAACATACATAACTTTATATGTAAATATACACGATTTACATTTAAATATACATAATTTATGTACAATTATACAACTACCGTTCCGGTTAGGTACTTTCCTAGTACCTGACCGGAGACAATTCCTATATATATACATATAGCGTGACACTAAAAATAATAATAATCTATTACCTATTATTAAAGGAGAAACCTTTTTTAAATAGTCCTCTTAAGGAGTTTGTCTATGCTGCCACGTGGCAGCTCATCTCTTTCTCTTTCTCTCTATTTTTTTCTCTTTTCTCTTTTTTATCTTTATTTTTAGAAATTTTTTAATTTTTTTTTTGAATTTCTCTTTTAAAGCCTCCTACCAACATGGGTCACCTTTTTTTTTTTACTGTTAATCGAGTTAAAATCACATTGAATTAAAAAATTATGCAGAACATGCAGTTTCTGACAACAGATCTGACGGTTAAAATTAAAAAAATTAGCAGTGACTTATTTTTTTAAGATCTACAAAAAAAATTTAATTACTCTCTGTTGTACTGCGCTCTCCAAGTGTGCTTCTTCCTCAAAGGTCCTGTGCAACTTAAACTCAAATCTATCTTACCTTCAATTTTGTGAATGTTTTCTTTTTGCAGTTTAATTTTTTGCATGCTTTTTTAAAATATATTTTTAGCACTTTAATCCTATCATTATTGTCTATCTATTATTATATTACATTCTTATTCCTATTTTTTAAAATATTTCCATATGTTTCTCCCCCCACATTAACCCTCTTTTTTTTTTTCCTTTTTTTCCCTCACTTCTTTCTTCCCTCCCTTTTTTTCTACAATATATTTTTTTTTCCTTTCTCAAGTGCGACCCCCATAAATATTTTTTTCCTTCTAATTGTCTCATTGAAAAAATTTCTCCTTATATATGTCATAATCAAACTTTTTTTTTTACTAATACTTTTTTTTTGCTATATATGCCCAATTTTTTTCTTTCTTTTTTTCTCTTTTCTTCTTTACCTTCATTTCTTTCTTCCCTCTACAATATATTCTTTTTTTTTTCTCTTTCTCAAATGTGACCATCATAAATATTTTTCCTCTAATTGTCCCGTTGAATATTTATTCTTATATATGTCCTAATCAAAACTTTTTTTTTTTATGAAATGATCACCTCAAATACTTTTTAACTATATATGCCAATAAATAATATTTAATATCTTTTTTTAAAATGTGTTTTTACCGAAACATTTTATCTACAATCTTTGCAGATAAATTTCTTCCGTGTACTCTACTACTAAATAATTTTTTGATTAATTCGTCTCATTAAAAACTTTTTTCCCTTTTAATGTCGCTCAATTAATATTTTTTCTGCTTAATTTAATCGTTAAGAAAACAATAACAAAAAACATAAATTATAAAAAAAAAAATTTAAAAATAGGACCTTCGCATAAAAAAATGTTGAATACGTACGGTTTTACGATTAGTAATGATAATAATAAATACTAACCTGATCACCCAATAAGAATCCCAATAATAGACCTCCTTAAACCTCGAACCTGGAATAATGACATGGTGAGGAAGAGGAAGCAGAGTATGCAACGCAGGATTCTTCAAAACCTCATCAGAAACTTTTCTGCTCAAATTCTTCCAAAGAGAATGAACCTCCAAAGCCCAATTCCTCACTTGTTCATTCTTCACCTTTGGAAGAAACCCCTCTGGCTCAGGGACAAAATCCTCTGGCTTGACGTACACCAAATCCTCCCCTGCACCCTCAAAGTATTCCCTCAAAAACTCTCTCAAATCCTCAGCAGAAACCGACCCATGATGATCTGAGCCTCTCGGAAGCCGATCAAAAGCGCTTTCTGTGAACGACAATTTGGACTTCAACGACAGGTCGACGTAGAGTTTTGGGTCGAAGTTGGATTTTCCGTAAGTGTTGAGTGCCGTTTCTTGGAGGCGTTGGAGGAATGTGACCAAAGGGGTTGTGGCGATTACTGGTCCGGAATCAGAATTGCAACGGGAATGGGAATCATGATGAGGAGGGAGAAGAAGATTCGAATTAGCAGATGACATGGTTGAGAAAAAAAAAGGTGAAAAAATTGAAGCGAAAAAACTCAGAAAGATGGAGAAGAAGAAGAAAATGGGGGATTGGAATAGGCCAATTGGTGCACGATTTTATGGCAAGTAGTTACCTGTACCATATAAAGTTTTATTAGTAAAATAATTTTTTAAAAATTTTAATTTGTAAAATAATTACGGAATAATTAGAAATGATAATTTTTTATAAAAAATAATTAAGTGGTTATTTTTTATAAAAAATAAAAAAAGTCATCTTATTAATTTTACTTTATTAAATAGTCATTTTAACATATTTCTCTATATAAAGACAAGAAAATGTCAAAAGATTAATGGAGAATCTCGTTCTTTTCTTGGAAGTTTAGGTTGACAATTTGAATTAAAAAAACGAATTTATTTAAAAAAAATATTATAATAAAAAAATTAAATTTTAATTTTTAGAGAGAAAATATTAAAAAATTTGAATTGTGATTTGAATTAATATTTTTGTGAGAGAAAGTTACCCCCGGTTGTTTTTATAGATTGGAATTATGTGAAAGAAAGTATTACAGTAAAAAAAAGTTGTTATCTCATGTTGTCTATATTTATTTTTTTAATCGTCTTATATAATAACATAATTCCATGCTATATTGATTAAGTAATTTTACTTCTATTCTGAATAGTTGGTATTTTATCCACATATTATGTATAGCTAAATTATTCATAAATTGATTAATTCTCTCTATTCTGGTGTTTCAATTAGTCATATATTTTATAGCTCTTTTAATGGATTCTGTACTCATTTCTGATGATGGAATCTAATTAGTAGACCAACGCTCTAAAGATCTAAGACGGAAAATTCTAAGAACTTGTCCGCTAATTAGACTCTTAAGCATTACACTCATAATTATTATGGTCCCGTTCATTTCACTGATTCGAGTTTAGAATTTGAGTTGAGATGTGACTTTATGTGAGAGCTTTTTACTGTAACAAAAAAGTTAGATGTGATTGTTTATGAGAACTTTTTACTGTAGAAAAACTCGAATTCTAAACTTGAATCAGCGAAATGAACGGGACCTATCTACATTCACTAAAATCTAAAGTTAAATAAGGATTATTGTAATGATTTTCTATATCTCTTGCTCTGAATTCTCTATAGTTTCATGTTATTGTGAATTGTAATTAAAAAAATAAAAAATAAACAATGTTTTTAGCGGTAAACGTGAATATCCCATACACGGCAAAAGGTGTCATGTCTACCTATGATCGTGTCCTTTTTGTTTCTTGTTTTTTCTTTTAACACACACGTTAAAATAAATAATTAAATAAATCTACTTATATTAAAAGCGTTGAAACGCTTTTGTTTGACGCGTGCTCACGCGTTTCGTCTCCCTTTTTTATTTTTATTTTTTATTTTTTGCTTTTACTTACTACGTCATTAGACCCTTAGTTTATTTACATTCTTGTTTTTGATTGATATTTTTTCCACTTCATTAAATTATTTATTATTTTTTAATTTCTCAATTCAAATACTTTTTACGAATATATCCCTACTCAAATATTTTTACTACAATTCTCTATACGTGTTAGATTTGTATTTGACTAATTTTGTCATTGGTTTTTACACCAAAATATTTTTTTCGACAATATTCGTAATCAATCATTCTACTACTTCTCATATGTACACCCAATCAATTTATGTGGGTTAATAGAACATAAATAGTGAGTGTTTTTATTCACTAAACGGGTGGTGAAAAGACCACGCCGCCCTAAATTTGCCCCGCAATCATCCCTCCACGTGTGGAGCGTGTGGTTAATAACCAGTAAATAATAATAGGGGTTGAAAGTTTTGGCCGTCAATCTCTTTATTCCCTTTTTATTATTGGTTATTGGCCATTGACCATAGGAATAACAATGCGGTAAATTTAGAGTGGAATAGTCGTCTCGCCAACTCGTCCCGCGATAAAAACACTTACTATCCTTGTCTCCTTAACCTACATAAATTAGAGGAGTACACTACTAAGTGAATGTTTGTTGGCAATGATCATGGTGGTGGTGGCGACAGCGTGGGCAGAGAGGACGGATGGGAGGTGTCGGTTTTTTGGTTGATCATACTGTGTGCATTGAATCTTCGACATTCCTACAATCTCAAGATCTCTCTCTCCGCATCGCGGTGGTCATAGAGGTGAGGGTTATGCGTGGATGAGTGCTCAACTCCGATAGTTTTTCCGCATAGGTCTTCACAACTGCTATATTGGTGTATCCGATGGTGGTATCGCATGGAACCTTGCTTATCTATCCTCTATGTTCTTGGTATTCATCTTATCATCGGTAATCTTGTCCGTGTGGATAGAGGCTTTTGTGTTGTTTTTTGATTTTATTTTGATGTAATAAATGCAATGTTAATTCCACCATTTCCACGTTTATATTTTCTGTGTAATAACGAAAAGTGTCTCCTCACCTTTCTATTGTGGTGGTAAGTCTAGTCTGTTAAGTTTAATTCTATGCAGTGCTTTGAGTGACGCTAGTGCTTTGAGTCTTTTGGTCTCGATTGACTGGTTTTATTTATCGATTGTAGTGGTTTTGTCAAACAAGCTTTTGTCATGTTCTATTATTAATATGTTGGGTGGGTCTTTCTCTTTTGGGTCTCAACACTCACGTTCACTTTTACGCTTCATTCGTCTTTACTGGTGGATCTAATATTTGTTCGTAGTCGAATACCCTTGTATTTGGTTGTAATTTGCGATTATGTTAGAGTCTGTATTGACTTAATTATTAAATGAAATTTTATTTTTAAAAAAAACTAGGATTTGTGTTAAAATAGATTTTATTAATCTTTAATAGCATCCACCTCAGCAATTCCGTTAGAACAATAGACAGAAGCAGACGAAAGGGGCAATTTGAGTTGTTTGTGTATATTAGGGGCACAATGAACAATTTTAAACAAATAGGGAGCAAAATGAAAAATGGTCTATACTTCAAGGGGTATTTATGAAAATAATCCTAAATTAAACAACTCATGACAGTATATGTTACGTTAAAATGAAAGGTTATGAGATCTCACCTTGTCATGCGGCATCAGATTCAGACGCAAATATTATCTTTTGACTCCCTTGAAAGTTACAATTCCACATTTTCAGATCAGCCATCAATGGACACTCTATGGAAATACCACTGCAAAATTTCTTAATCTTTGGTAGATTTTGAAGCTGAAGATATTGTAGTTGAGGGAAACATATTTCCTCCACCTTCTGATCCACGATTATGATCTCTTCCATCATGTTGCACTCTTTCATGTATATGTAATATAAGTTCGGAAGCTTTGAGGCAAAAGCGGATGAAAATAAATATTTCAAAGACTCGCAATAAGATACTTCCAAGTTTGTCAGTTTTGAAGCCTGAACCTGCAAGCCATATATCCACGTGTAAAGTGTAAACTTTTCGAAATCATAAGAAAAGAACATAAATACACTAATAAATGTCAATTACTTCAATTTCATTGCATCTGAGAGAGCTTGATGGTCTATGAACTCAATGACATTAGTAAAAAACAGAGCGATTTTTTACTTGAATTGACCGAACAATGTTTGTCCATTTTCGGATCATCAATAGTGTTACTATTGTTTGTTGGATACTTAATTCAACGTTGGGCTTATATGTAAATAATTATGAATGGTGTTGTGGGCTGTCATATAAAATTAAGCCTAATTAAAAGTGATCTACTAAGGTTTAGGTATTTTGGGCTTTAATGTATCTAATAGGGTGTGAACCTTTAATGTGTAGAGACTTAAGGGTAATTTCTATTTTTATGATGGGTTAAAATAGAAATACCAAAAGATAATATAGAAGTTATCAATATATGGCAGTTATGGTCCCCAGATCACACGTATCATTTCATTCATTCTGACATCCCATAATCAGAAAGAGTACAGAGAGAAAGTTAAAGGGTTCTCTAGGAAAATGTGTTGATCTGGAAGACAAACTGCACGACTCTAGAGAGAAATCAAGCAATATGGATTCAGGTACGCTTCCGCTTACAGATTTATTAATTCTTGATAATCTAACATGAATGTTCTTGACTTTTGGGTGCTGATTTTCACCAAATCTTTGATTTCTAACATTGTTGTCATATGATAGTCATTTTCCCAAAGGATATTGAATTATACAAGACTCATAATCACATATAGGACTGTAGCAAGATGTTCTATTGAATTTCAAGTGATCCTTGTTTCTTCTTGGCTTTTGGGTACAGATTTATTAATTCTTGATAATCTATTGAATGTTAGAGAATTTGAGTTGTGATGTGGGAGAAAAATACAGTAGCAAAAACGGTGATTTTGAATTATTGTGAGAGAAAATATTGTAATAATAAAACTTAAGTTGTAACTTGAGTTAAAACAATAAACTTGTGAAAATTCCGCCCTTGTATTGATTTTTTTTCTTCCCGTAAAATTTCATCTGAAAAACGTTCTGCTAAATTTTTCTAGCATAAAATATCTTAGAATGTATAGATAGGTTACATACCTGTCCACTGAACAAAGGCACCAGAGTCCTTTTAGATGGTTCCAATCCCTGGCTGAAGAATGTTTTAAGCTTGGGAAGACTTTGAAGCCGCAGAGTTTGTAATTGAGGAAATTCAATAGTTCCAGCATTGTTTAAAGGCTGATCGTCATGCGTGATTATCTCTTCTATCATGTTGCAATCATAAACATTTATCTCTTGGAGCTGCACAAGGAGTTTGGCCACAGAAAAGGAAACCAAACTCTTTAACTCGTGACATTTGTTGATCTCAAGTTGTTGTAATCTGCAGAACGAGCCTGAACCGAGTTCTCGGTGACATATATGTTCCAGCTTCTCCAAAGTGTGAAGCCTCAATGACTCCAACCTTTCAAAAGCGCTGTAAGGATGGCTCGGCAACGGGCTAATGATATATCGGATTTTAGTATCATATAATGCCATGTGCATAGTTTCGAGAAATCCTTGTTTGTTTACTCCAGGAATTAGAGCATCAACGTCTTGTATTCCAACGAATTGTACCTCGTCGGAACAATCGAGCAACATTCCAAGACCAAGCTCCTCTATCAAAAGATTGCTTCCCAGATTGAGTTTCAATATTTTGGAACCGAATAATGTGTATGCCGTCAGTTTATTGCTGAACCAAATAGAGGGTCTCGTATTTATTGATATTTCATAGCGGCTAAATTTCTTGCTCAACAAGTTGGTTGACTTAATATGGGCACTTTCCACTTCCAAATGCAAAGCTCTCAGATTAGGCAGTTCCTGTAGATCAGTAAGACTCGCATTCTCTCTTCCATCTCCATCCTCCCATTGGATAACAGTATTCTTCATATTCAACTCTTCCAGCTCCTTCAAGTTCGATAAGACATCGGGATGAATTTTTGTTAGCCACTTGCAACGACCTATTTCGAGTTCTCGTAAATGTGACAGTTGTCCTATTTCTTTCGGCAGATACTCAATAGTAGACCCTGTCATGTCAAGAACTTGTAACAACTTGAGATTACCGATTTCAGATATATCCCCAAGCGTGCAATCGCACAAATTCAACACTCGAAGATTTTCAAGAAATCCCAATGATGAAGGTAGTGGCAGCAGTTTCGCATAAGACAAATCCAACACCTTTAGTTCCTTTGTTTCCTCAAAAAAGAGGTCTGGAACTTCTGAGGACCCAGTTTTCCACATCCAAAGTAATTTGACATGCGGGCATTCCAACTTCTCAGGAAGCTTACCCATATCATCATAAAGAAGAGACAGGGCAATTGCATTTCGTAATGTTTTCTCGCTGTGACAATGGTTAAATTCATCTCTGCTTCTAATGGTGTACATAGCCTTATATTTGGACGCAATAAATATCCCAAAATCACGAACCACATCATGCACTTTGACATAGACATAACTTCTCCCTTCTAACAACAAAGAATGATCTCTTAATTTGCTGACCAACGCGCGAAATCTACGTATTGCATCTTTAAGCGTGTAGACCTGGTGAAATATGCGGAAACCAAAACCATAAGTCAACATGTAGTGAAGATCCATGTTCGTATCTTCTTCCCGCATGCAACAAAGCAAAAATAGTTCTTGTGCTTCATCATCTAAGAAATCATAACTCAGCTTTATGGAATTAAATAAATTGTCGCTCATTCCATGACTTCCACCCGGACCAGATTTCCTTAACCTCTCCAAAGCATCCTTCCACACATCCAACTCCTTATCTCTTAACACAGATGCAACAACCGAAACCGCAAGCGGTAATTTTTGACATTTACCAACAATCTCAGTTGCCAACTCTTGGAACCCCCTTTCTGTTGCTCTATCCCCAACAATGCTGTTGAACAAAGCAATTGATTCATCCTCAGATAAATATCCAATCTCAAACTTCTGGGTAGTATGCTTATAATTTTGCAGCACATGCTGGAATCTAGATGTTACTAGGATCTTGCAACCCTTTTGATCATCCTTAAAATAAATTCCAACATTACTCAACTCCAGTTCCTCCCAAATGTCATCCAGAATTATGAGGACATTGCTTTCATTTGCCAGCCGCTCTCGCAAAAGATATGCTCTTTCTTCCACCGTTTCTTTATCCATCAAAGTTGACAGTCTCAGCTTGTCCGCAATGTCTCCTTGGATCCTTTTATAGTCTGGCTTTTGAGATGCAGCAGTAAAGATTACTTTATCAAATAACTTCTCTTCTTCTACTTGTTTGGCAATTTCATTAGCCAACATTGTTTTCCCAGTGCCAGCCGTCCCGTAGACCAAAACCATTCTAGTTTTATCATCTGCCTTCAATGCAGCCTTGATGTTCTCGAAAGTTTCATTTCTTGTCCCAAAGGCTTGATAGCCTTCGTTTTTATTGGTATATTTTCTTTCGGGAGTAAAAGAAACTTCTTCTCCCGATTTTCCAGGCTCGTGATTCGACATCTCCACAACTCTTAGCATCGTCTTGTATGCTTTACTGCCCAGCCCATGACGCAACACAAAATTTGGACAAAACCCACAGCAACATCTCTTTCTTGCTACGGCTTCAGCCTCCAGAAATTGTTGTGCCTCTTGGATGAGGTCAGCTGCATTCTTCTCCCAAAGCTCAACATTGGTTTGGATCTTGTCAAGATTATCCGTAGCCGCCTTGATTTTTCCTTCAATCCTGCTTCTAGCGCTCTCTAAATCTGGAATACAATCTCTGAGTTTTTCGATCTGTTTTTTGTAGAAGAAAAGGTATTTTAGCTGACGGATTACAGGCGGAACCAAAAACCCTCCAATTTTTTCAAGAATTGAAGTGCCAACTGAAGCAGCACATTCCATGCTTCTTGTTTCCTGACTTTGCTCTCTGCTGGTTTCTTCCTCTCTTTTGCTCTCCCTTTCTTTTCTTTTTCCTTTTTCTTCTAGAATGAGAAATAACATATGAAATAGAAACCCAAATAAGTGAAAGAAACTGACGAATATAGCTCTAATGACAAGGCCAATATAACAATGAATTATGGAATGAAAAAAAATAAGAACTTTAATTTTAACAACAAAATAAATGCAGTTCTTGTTGGAATATTTTTTTGGACTATCACAATCATAATTAATTCACTCTTTATGACACAAAGTTTTTTTTAAGGGACTTTATGACACAAAATTAAAACATTATGTTTTAACAACATTATTATACTTTTGTCAATAGAGAATTACATATTCTTTCCC
>NW_010365952.1:24276-37881 GCF_000414095.1 Morus notabilis
CTAAAATTATCAAACTAATTAAGGTATAAAATTTTCAATTTTAAATTTCTACAATTAAAAATTCTCAAATAATATCACATCTAATTTTTTTTGTTACAGTTAAAAATATTTAAAAAAAATATCATAATTCAACTTAAATTACAAATTTAAATCTACGAAAAAACTACCCTTTTAAAAAAACTTTACCTTTTTAACTTTGATCAATATTTTGACCAGTACTAAAAGACTAAAATACCGTTAAAGAAGATTTTTTATTCATAATTTTTCATCTTCTCTCTCTATTCTCACGCTTCCACATGGGCCCTTTGTATAAATAGACTAAGTAAAAAGTGTTTTTAAGTAAATAAACCACAAAAAAAATAAATTGAGTAAATAGGCCAACTTCCACATCAGCTATTCCACGTCATCAATAACTGACCGCCAGACCAAGAACAGACCAAGAACCGACCACCAGACCAAGAACCGACCACCAGACCAAGAACCGACCACCATATCAAGAACAGACCAAGAACCGACCACCAGACTAAGAACAGACCAAGAACTGACCGACCAGACCAAGAACAAACCAAAAACTAACCACCAGACCAAGAACAGACCACCAGACCAAGAACCGACCACCAGATCAAGAACAGACTAAGAACAGACCAAGAACCGACCGACCATACCAAGAACAGACCAATAACAAACTCTAATAAAACATTAAAAACATACATTTTTACATATTTTTTTATTTTTTAGGTATAAATAACCATTGTAATTTATAAAATAGAAAAAAAAATATTGGTAAAAAGAGAAAAAACCAAGAATAGACCAAGATGTTCTTGGTCTGTTCTTGGTTTTTTCATTTTTTACCAATTTTTTTCTCTTTAATAAATTAAATATCTCTCTAATCTTCGGGACTAGTTCGAAGCTTTCCAAAAAAAAAAAAAATCATTGTCTATTATTGGTCAAGTGTTGTTGGTTCTTGGTCTGTTCTTAGTTTTTTAATATTTTACCAAATTTTTTTTCTCTTTTATAAATTAAATATCTCTCCAATCTTCGGGACTACTTCGAAGCTTTAAAAAAAAAAAAGAAAACAACATCATTATCTATTCTTGGTCAAGTGTTGTCGGTTCTTGGTATGTTCTTAGTTTTTTAATATTTTACTAATTTTTTTTTCTTTTATAAATTAAATGTGTCTCCAATCTTCGGGACTAGTTCGAAGCTTTCCAAAAAAAAAAGAAACACATCACTGGCTATTCTTGGTTAAGTGGTGTTGGTTCTTGGTCTGTTCTTGGTTTTTTCTTTTTTTACCAAATTTTTTTTCTCTTTTATAAATTAAATGTCTCTCTAATCTTTTGGATTAGTTTGAAGTTTTCCAAAAAAAAAAAACCAACATCATTGTCTATTCGTGGTCAAGTGTTGTCGGTTCTTGGTCTGTTCTTGGTATGTTCTTAGTCTGTTCTTGGTTTTTTAATATTTTACCAAATTTTTTTTTCACTTTTATAAATTAAATATCTCTTCAATCTTCGGGACTGGTTCGAAGCTTTCCAAAAAAAAAAAAACATCATTGTCTATTCTTGGTCAAGTGTTGTCGGTTCTTGGTCTGTTCTTGGTATGTTCTTAGTCTGTTCTTGGTTTTTTAATATTTTACCAATTTTTTTTCTCTTTTATAAATTAAATGTCTCTCCAATCTTTGGGACTAGTTTGAAGCTTTCCAAAAAAAAAACATCACTGTCTATTCTTGGTCAAGTATTGTCAGTTCTTAGTCTGTTATTGATTTTTTCTTTTTTTACCAAATTTTTTTTCTCTTTTATAAATTAAATGTCTCTCCAATCTTCGGGACTAGTTCGAAGCTTTCCAAAAAAAAGAAAAAACACATCACTGGCTATTCTTGGTCAAGTGGTGTCGGTTCTTGGTCTGTTCTTGGTTTTTTCTTTTTTTACCAAATTTTTTTCTCTTTTATAAATTAAATGTCTCTCTAATCTTTTGGACTAGTTTGAAGCTTTCCAAAAAAAAAAAAACATCACTGTCTATTATTGGTCAAGTATTGTCAGTTCTTAGTCTGTTATTGATTTTTTCTTTTTTTACCAAATTTTTTTCTCTTTTATAAATTAAATGTCTCTCTAATCTTTTGGACTAGTTTGAAGCTTTCCAAAAAAAAAAAAACACATCACTGGCTATTCTTGGTCAAGTGTTGTCGGTTCTTGGTCTATTCTTAGTCTGTTCTTGGTTTTTTAATATTTTATTATTTTTTTTCTCTTTTATAAATTAAATGTCTCTCCAATCTTCGGGATTAGTTTGAAGCTTTCCAAAAAAAAAAAAAACATCACTGTCTATTATTGGTCAAGTATTGTCAGTTCTTGGTCTGTTCTTGGTTTTTTCTTTTTTTTACCAAATTTTTTTTCTCTTTTATAAATTAAATGTCTCTCCAATCTTCGGGACTAGTTCTAAGCTTTCTAAAAAAAAAAACATCACTCTCTATTCTTGGTCAAGTGTTGTCGGTTCTAAGTCTGTTCTTGATTTTTTCTTTTTTTACCAAAATTTTTTTCTCTTTTATAAATTAAATGTCTCTAAAATCTTCGAGACTAGTTCGAAGCTTTCCAAAACAAAAAAACATCATTGTCTATTCTTGGTCAAGTGTTGTCGGTTCTTGGTTTTTTCTTGGTTTTTTCTTTTTTTACCAAATTTTTTTATGTTTTATAAATTCAATGTCTCTCTAATCTTCGGGACTAATTCGAAGCTTTCCAAAAAAAAAAAAAATATCATTGTCTATTCTTGGTCAAGTGTTGTCGGTTCTTGGTTTTTTCTTGGTTTTTTCTTTTTTTACCAAATTTTTTTCTCTTTTATAAATTACAATGGTTATTCATACCCAAAAAATTAAAATATATGTAAAAATGTATGTTTTTAATATTTTATTAGAGTTTGTTATTGGTCTGTTCTTAGTCTGGTCGGTCGGTTCTTGGTCTGGTGGTCGGTTCTTGGTCTGTTCTTGGTATGTTCTTGGTCTGGTAGTCTGTTTTTGGTCTGGTGGTCGGTTCTTGGTCGGTTCTTGGTCTGGTGGTCGGTTCTTGGTCTGTTCTTGGTCTGGTGGTCGGTTCTTGGTCTGTTCTTAGTCTGGTGGTTGGTTCTTGGTCTGGTGGTCAGTTCTTGGTCTGTTCTTGGTCTGGTGGTCGGTTCTTGGTCTATTCGGTCTGTTATTGGTATATTCTTAATGCGTTTTGTTCTATTCGACCGGTTATTGGTCTGTTCTTGGTTTGTTTTGAAAAAAAAAAAACAAGAATAAAACCTTAATGTTAATTTAGAGAATAAAATCTTAGTGTTACTTGAGGGAGAGCAGATTTCGTTGCCTCGTCGACTTGAGTTCTGGAAATAACCGTCTTAGTTGAGGAAGAAGAGTTGTTTTGTGATGCCATTTCAATTGTGGTCTGGATGCGTGGGTGTTTTGATCGGGTCAGCGTTCGGAGGGTCGGTGGAAATGGTTGGTCGGCGTTGGGGTTGGTCGGTCGGCGTTCAGGATGGTCAATCGGTGTTCGTGAGGATCGGTCAGTGTTTGGGGAAGGTTGGTCAGCGTTGGGGTGGAAATGGTCGGTCGGCGTTGGGGATGGTCGGTCGGCGTTCGAGAGGGTCGAGTCGGAGTTCTGGAGGGTCGGTCGGCGTTCAGGATGGTCAGTCGGTGTTCGTGAGGACCGGTCGGCGTTTGGGGAAGGTCGTTCAACGTTAGGGTGGTCGATGAGAACCAGAGGAGAGAGAGAGAGAGGAAAGGGGGTCTGGGCATGGAAGGAAAAAGAAAAAAAAAAAAAAAAAGGTCAGTCGGGGTGAGGGTCTGTTCAGTTTTGAGAGAAGAAAAATTAAAATGTACACATAGATTAAAATGGGGTCCATTTTTTAACACGTAAGATACACTTTAGTGGTTTTTTGTTATGAAAAAAAAATGGTCTAGATCCCCAATTTTTATTTCTTCCGGTCTCTTTCATCAAAATTTCTCCTTCCACATACACTCTCTCTCATTCCGTCGCCATTCATCTTCTGCACCCCCTCTTTCTCCTCTGCCCATCTTTCTCTTAGCCTCTCTTTCTCCTCGACCCATCTTTCTCTGCGCTCCTCTCTCTCCCTTCTTCTGGGACGATCTTCCTCGGCCGCGATATGCAGAGGCGTCGACGGTGGAATTTGGTATCGCCAGAAATCTCTCGGAGTCCAAGATCTCGCGGTCCATTATCGGTCAGTTACAGATCCGACATCACGGGCATCGAGATCCGTACACTTGTGCGGTGGATGAGCGATTCTAGATCCGCCGCCACTGACACGATCTCCTCTCTCTCTTCCTCTCTCTTGCCTATGCCCTTTTTGCTTCTCTCAACCGAGGATGAAAATATTAATATTTTCGTGTACATTTTTGTATTTTAAAAGTGCCTATATAAAAATAGTGGTGTAGTATTTTTTTTTACAAAATATCTTAAAGTTTTATGGATATTTCAATAAATATTGATATTTTTACATAAATTTTCATTTCTAAATAAAACGTAATGATAAATGACAAAATATTGTAGAAATTTTATGGAACTTTCGCAAAAATATTAGTAAATTCCAAAAAAAAAATCCACAACTTTGTATATATTTTTTATTTTACTTTTAAAAAAAGATTAAAAAAGATAGCATATTTAAAATTATATAAGGAACTATTCAAATATTATGTCTTGTAATCAATATTATTTACACTAATAATGTGTTCAAAATAGGACCGGTAATATGAGTCACGATACGACAATACGACTCGAAAATGACACGAATTTTAAGGGTTAGGGTTGAGAAAAAAAAGTTCGGGTCAGAATTGGGTCGACCTGAAATTGACATGAAAAACATGGGTCAATTTCGGGTTGGACCCACTTAACTCGAACACGATACGAAACTCGTAAAAAACTAAAAAATACATATATTTTTCATTACATATTTTTGATTTTATTATGAACTTGTGATATCATGATAGTTATTCTCAAAATCTTATTCTATTATTTGCTTAATTTTAATGGTTGTTATTGTATTTTAGTATGTTATGAATTTTAAGTTATTTCTAATATGTAAAAAATTAAATAAAAGTATATAATTTTCGTGTCAATTTCGGGTTCACGGGTTAATTTCGTATCATGAGTCATTTTTGTGTTGTGTTGTGTCAACCCGTAAGTGGTCATGTTGTGTTTGTGTTGCGGTTTTTAAAAAATTTTGTATCACAGGTCGTGTTTGGGTTGACTGCAAATTTAGAAAGAAACGATCAAAACACGACACGTGACACGAATTGCTACCCCTAGTTCAAAATACCTTCCTATCTCCTAGAAGATCCTTTTGGTATTGATAATTTATTATCATGCATGAAACTATATATGTATGGTATATATATTATGTTGACTTTCAACTATTTTATTTATTTTGTGAATGTTTGCTTAGTATTTATAATCACACTTTACTGTACATATTTATCAAATAATTAATATTTTGATTGAGAACTTTATTTAAATAATATATTATTATCTATTTTAAAGTTTTTAACCTCTCATTTAAAAATAGAGTTTTTTAATATGAATTTTTAGTTTTTTTACATTAATTTCTACCGATATTAACATTGTCGTCGATGTTTTCGTAAAATTTAAGTATTAATATTTTTATAAATATCGATATTTTCATCCTCGCTCTCAACAATGTTCTCCTTGGCTATGGTACGCATAAATGTTTTTTTTCCCTTGATTTATTACCTTTTCCGGTTGTTTTCTCTTTTTGCAATTTGTCTTCGTCTCTTTGTTAATTTTGACAAAAGCATATTATGTTTGTATTTGTTTGTATTTGTTTGTATATATGCTCTCTTTGCAATCTGCTTTCCATGGTGACTGTCTGATGAGAAAAAAAATCTTGTCTTTCTTCTTTCTGAGAGGATATATAAGAAGCGTTTGAAACTCGTTTCAAAATGATTTTATTTTTTATATGAAAATAAAAATATTTTTAATCTCAGACAAAAATCATTTTTAAAAATGCGTTTGGTAATTTTATCAAGAGATTATTTTTAATGTAAAAAAACTCATTAATGTCTCTCTTTCTATCTCTCTGCTCGAGAAAGGAGAAAATAAAAATAAAAAATAAAAAATAACTAAAAGTTATTTTTCATTTCTCTCTCATTTTACACTAAACTAAAAAATCGTTTTCATTTATGTTTTTACTGTTTTGAAAACGTTTTCATTTTTTTTCTCGAAAAATGTGAAAAAAAGGAATCAATTTCAAACATGGCAATAATATTGTCATTACTTTGTGCTTTTTATGATATTGTTAATACGTGAAGTTTGTATTGTTTGAGAGCCAATCCAAACCTTTTTTAGCACATTGCTTGCAAGTTCATTGTTATTGTTTTATATGTTTTTGTTAAAGAGTTTTATTAGCAATGTTCGATGTATTTCAAGGGGCTATTCAATATTTTGAAATTCTGTGGAATGATCAGTAACAGATTCCCTAGTTCAAAGCATGGAATTGCTTGCAAGTTCATTGTTATTGTTTCATATGGTTTTGTTAAAGAGTTTTATTAGCAATGTTCGATGTATTTCAAGGGGCTATTCAATATTCTGAAATTCTGTGGAATGACCAGTAACAGATTCCCTAGTTCAAAGCATGGAATTGGAAGATTGAATTTGCTTTTAATTTGAGTGGAAAATGAAACTATTATACTCAAAATTATGTTGAAGTTCTTGTTGTACTAAAGAATCATTTTTTATTGATACTTTAACCCACATTTTGGAGAGTTGTCCACCATTATTACTTTGTTCTTTATTTGTGCTCTGTTCTTCATATGCTTTGGCTGTTAACCAAACAAGAAGATAAGCAATAATAGCAGGACATGCAAATCCATCTTGACGAAGTCTATTTCTATTTCACTACTCTTTGACTACAATTTGCTTTGGTGTGACATGTTAGAAATGGTGTTTATGGTGCCATAATGATTAAATTTTTTTCCCTATTTGTAGCTGTGTATTTTTCAGATAAGAATGGTTGATCTAAACTCACAGTTATGTTTGTTCATTTGAGATGAGACAGAAATGAGCTTTGGTGTTTTAATAAGTACTTTTCAAACATAGTTGAATGAGAGAAGGTAACAGTGAAATCCGATTAAGATCTTCTTTAGTCCCTCTACAAGGTTTGCTAGGACATCTGTGATGTCATTTTGTTATGTTCATGAGAGCCAATAAGTTTGCAAAATTTAAAAAGAAAGGATCAATAGATACAGGTACTGTTTAACTAAGAAAGGATCAATAACCTGTCCGATTATAGGTCATACTATGCCAGCTGGCCGCGTAATCTGAAGACTATAATCAGCCGGTGATTGGAGACCTGCCAGCCGACATAACCTGTCAGACTATGGGTCATAGTTTGACATTTTATGGATCATTGTCTGAGAGACTATATGTCATAGTCTGAGAGACTATATGTCATAGTCTGACAGACTATATGTAGCCAACCACCAGAGACCCGTCGGTTGGCGGAGACCCGCCAGTTTTGTAACCTGACAGACTATGAATTATAGTCTGACATACTATTGGTCATAGTCTGATATGACCGATTGGCAATCGGAGAACTGCTAGTCATCATTACCTATCAGACTATGGGTCATAGTTTGATAATTTATGGATCATAGTCTGACAAACTATGATTGGCTCTAGTGTAACCTGTTAAACTATGGGTCATAGTTTGACAGGCTATGACTGGCTCCAGTGTAACCTGTCAGACTATAACTCATAGTCTGGCAGACTATGGTCGGCGAGCCGCCGGTGACACGCCAGACGGCTGCCGGTAGCCAGAGACCATGCCGCCGGAGCTCCGTTGCCGGCCAACTAACATCTTGTAAATACCTTTGAGGGTAGTTTAGTAATTTATATATTGAGCCTTTGATTGGACTTAGTCTAAAGGGGTAGAAATAAAAAGGTTAATGTTTGAGGTTAATAATAGTTTGGTAATCCATTTTGAAGGGTAATTGTAAAAATCTATCATTTATTAATGCATGGTATTATATCGTGAGCAATAATGGGATGGACAACTGTTTTTACTAATATGCTTAACGCTTTTGGGTTCCCTCTCTCATAATAATTTTGATCAGCCTATTGGATTAAGAGAGAAAACCAAAAATATCATTAGTAAAGTAATACTATTTTATTTTTGTCGCTGTCGTAAGTTTATCTCATGCCACTAATAACCTGCAAGTTATCTTTTCATAATCTAGATTATCTTTTATAAATTACAAATTATGTTTCATAACCTATAATTTATTTTCTATAGTGACATTAAAATTTTATATAGTAGTATAAATAATAAAATTTTAAAAAATAATAATAATTAAACTTAAAATTTTCTCCAAGATCAAATACCCTCTCCGTACAATTTTTTGAGAGAGGCCCAATAACCCATTTTGAGTTTTTTAGACAATAAGCATATATTATTTGTCTTTTGTGTGCTGTGTGGGTGTGTGTGCAAGTGAGTGGCCGAATGTGAGAGGAGCGGAGAACTCAAAGCTCATTTAGCTCTTTATTTGGTGATTTCAGGTACCCACCGGAATCCGGCAGGCCACCGCCAGTCTCCGGCTACTTGGGGACGTTTTTCCACTACTAAGAAGAGGAGGTAATCCTTTATTTCTATATATCAAAAATACTCAAATACCAAATAAAGTTTGAATAATTTTGGATTATTGTCAAGATTTATAGTGTTTATTTAGTCTTGAGAATGTTTTAAATCCATCAGTTCTTTACGAAAACTAGAAAGCAAAGGATAATTAGAATGTTAATAATTACGTCACACTCTTTTTCTGCAAGAAACTAGACATCAAATAATGTGAAAATATCGTGGTTACAAGTATAGTAGAACTTAATGACATACCTGACGCAAAACATAACGTATAGAGTTTAAATTTTTCACCCTAATTTAAAAAAAAAATAATGATAATAATAATAATAATGTAGAACTATATGCCTTAAAATATCAGGGAGTATGGAGAATATATATATATATATATATATATAGAGAGAGAGAGATAGAGAGAGAGAGACCAAAACAGTAATAAGCCCACAAATTAGTTAAGGACGTTGAAATTGATAATTGCCCCGCCAACTTCACTGTATCTATGCTGATTATTGTAAAAGTTTCCATTAAGATAAAAAAAAAAGTGTAATTAACGAGCATTTCCCATTCTAACCTTCGCCATTACCCACTCACAAATCGAAGAAATACACTTATTCCACTATATATGAATTTTATGAAATGTACGTTGACCAAATACTAATCTATTTTAACACATCCATTAAAACCAAAAGTGTCACGAGACCAAAATTTCTACTAATAAGTTAAATGGAAACATGTGCGTACCAGGTGATTGATCGATACAATAATGAATCGAGTAGCTTTTCCACTTCTTTGACTACCTCCAAGCGACGATCAGAGAATATATAGCAACCAAAATGCGGGTTTTTCTCCTTTCTTTTTTTTTTTTCTTTTTTTTTTTTTTGCAGAAAGGTGACCAGGTAAAAAACAAAAAAGATGAAGGCAAAATCAAGGAAAGCCTTTTTTTTTTCTTTTTTCTTTTTTTTTTTTTCAAATATGAGAAGTTGGGATGAAAAATGGTAAAGATGAGCACAAGTGAGTTGGGATGTAAAGGAAAAGGTGGCTATTAACTAACACAATGAAGATTTTCAAGAATATTGACCTTAGACACAACAGAAAATTTTTATGACGATTAATACTATAGCAAATTGAGGAAAAAAAAGGTTAAAGAAAATTATAGAAATTAGAATAATTATGAAGGGAGAAGCAAAGTGCAAATTTTTTTGTTTTTTGTTTTGTTTTTAATATATAGAGCTGAAATTTTTGCCAAAGAGATATAGAGTAAACAAAAACAATGGAGACCCTAGGTAGTGAAATTGAAAAAAAAAATTAAGAAACGGAAGAAATTTCTTTTCTTTTTCTCGTCTCTTTTTTTTTTCTTTTTGAGTTTAAATCTGAAAAACTAAATCAAAATGAAGGAAGTTTGTTGCTGAAAAGAAGCTGAAACGAGACTCAAAACCAAATTAAAGACAAACGAAACAAAGAAAAAAAAAAAGGAAGAACGTACTAATTTTTTTGTTTTGGTTATCAAAACCACGATGCTTTTCTGCACCTTCCCTTAGATCGAGATCTGATGAGCAAAAGACGTTGACGTGAAAATGGAACTGCTTAGGACGTGATTTCTTTTTGCAACATAATTTAAATTTCATCATGCACTGTTAACTTTTCATTAAAAATAATTAAAAAAAATGTTTTCACTTTGAGCCCGAGTTTCAAAATCGTCAAATTGGCCCACTTATTATAATTTAGATTTCTTTGAGTGCGGAATAATTATGTCTTCGTTTACTTAATTTATTCATTATTTTTAGAAAGAATTGCATGTTTAAAATAGTTGGACAAGCACATGCATGCGTGATTTTGTCAAAACCAACTACAATATTAGTCTAAACTCTCTTTTTCTAGCCCTAATACTGTATTATATATATATATATACATATATATAAGTTAGATTCGATCAACTTGTCTTATTTGAATTCTCGTTTTATTCATAATCTTATCCTTATTAAATTATATATATATATGTTAGTTGGAATCGATCAACTTGTCTTATTTGAATTCTCGTTTTCTTTATAATCTTATCCTTATTAGATGACTTTGTCGGTTCTACTCTCTTTTCTACCAGTAACATCGTGGAGTTTGTAATCTAAATATTTGAATTGTCATGATTAATAAACCTCCTGCAATTGCGCCGCTAGCTGTGGTTAGATCGCAGGTGTGCACAACTGCACACCCACGCCAACGACCGTGAGGCGCGTTATTTTTGTAAATAGAAACATTTTCATCAAAAGAAAAATGATATGATCGAGATTATTCAACTAAAACAAAAAACCGAAATCCCTTTAAAAAAAAAAAAAGCAATAAAATCGAAATCAAATTGTGTTATTTAATTTTTGTCGTATTAGTAATCTTATTTCTGAGTCATTACTTCCAAAAACATAGCAAAGGAGGGCAAAGGGTACAGAAGAAATTTTCAAAACTTGGACAAGTTTTGAAAGATATGAGAAACTTGAATATATAGGCTTTCACCGATTCGAGTTTAGAATTCTAATTTTACTACAGTAAAAAGTTATCAAAAACAATCACACCTAACCTTTTTGCTACAGTAAAAAGTTATCACATAAAGTCACATTTCAATTCAAATTAAAAACTCGAATTAGCGAACTAAACGGGCTCATAATCTTCCCAACTTGTTAGGAAAGTGAAAGAGAAGCATCTCTACGCAGACGTGTTGTCTCAGCTTTTTCCGCGGGGTTTAGAATTTTATTTCTATTCTTTTTTTTTTGTTTGTCTTTTTTTATTTATCTTCGGTTATATAAGTCACTCTTTTTTCCCCACTTGGTTTTTCCTTATGGGTTTTACTTGTAGATTCTAATTTATAAAGGTGTGGTTTCGGCTATGCCTTCTTATGTTTGGATCCTCTTGTCATCATTTTTGGTTCCCCTTTTTCGGTTGTTGCTTTTACTCTCTTAAACTCTTTTGTATTCTTTTTTTATCATTATTATTTTTAATAAATTGAATGGGGAACTTAGCATGGAATAATTAATGGGTGTTAAGCTAGTTGAGATGCATTAATTATTTCTAATGTTATTATTTGTTTTTTGTCATATATATAAATAAGGTCTCTAATCCAGTAGCAATTGAAACGACACTTTTATTACAATAGTATCTTAGAGCCCGTTTAGTTTATGGATTAGAATTATTTTCGATTTACGTGTATTTTTTATGAGAAAAAATACTGTAGCGAACTATGAACCATGATTCGAATCAGAGAACGAATCCTTTAACCAAACAATTAATTTGCGGACTGGAGCGACACCTACGTTATAATAGTGTTCTGGACAGCCCAATAATTGTCCAAAAGATGATAAAGGAGGTAGCTTTCATTTGTTCTACTCATGATGCGTGGAGGTGCAGGCAGGTTCATGACAGATTGATGCAATATAATAATACTGTTTGAGGGGTATTGAGGTAATAGTGCTAGTATATAATAATGCAGAAACGTTTTTTTAAGAAAGAAACTTACGACACAGGCTCTCAACAATGTAGCATTCTATAATACAAGTGTGTATTTTTCATTTAGCAAATGAATAAAAGACGTAGTGGCATGTTTATTGACGGAACTGTAATGCAAGTTGCATATTTATTTGCTGTCGTTTGGTATAAGTTGATATATTTTTGGATATTTCCATCAACACGTCTTCGTAACTAAAATCTTTAACGCTAATAAATTAAAATTTTCACCAAAATTTAGGCGATGTTTTACCAAAAATTATATTGCGATATCCAATTATTAATACTAAACACAGTACACTACCGGATATAATCGTTTCACACCTAGAGCAACATAAATAATCACTGTATTGACATTTTCAATCATATTACACAATCCAACTTGGAACATCATAACAAATGCACTTTTTAATCAGAGCGATGCAAAAATGACTCAATTCACACCTTTACATTTGTTTACCAAAAGAAATCTCAATCGGTCTTGTTCACTTCACCGATTCGAGTTTAGAATTTGAGTTTTGTTACAGTAAAAAGTTCTCAGAAACAGTCACATCTAACTTTTTTGCTACAGTAAAAAGCTCTCACATAAAATCACATCTAAACTCAAATTACAAATTCGAATCAGTGACGTGAACGGGCAAACGTATGGTTCTATGTATATATGAACAAAAAACAATGCATGCACAATCCAAATATAATATTCTCCAGGACAGTGTTATATGGTTCTAGTAAGTTTGTTTATTATACACTACAAAATATACTTTCATCTCAAATTGGTGAATAAATTCTACATGTTTCACCAAATAGAATTTCAAAAAAAAAATATATTTCACTTTCTTATTAAAATTGAAAAAGAATCTAAAAGAAAAACTTATTAAAATTGGTGCTGTAAATTTCTTAAAGCGTCACTTAAGGAAAAAGAAAAATCTCAGAGGCGTGTTTAGAAGTTGGTATAGTCAGACACAAATTTGGACAGTATATGGGATATCCAACGACAATTTGGCTATTTTAAAAAAATTAAACCTAAAAAGTTAAAAGAATGGATATTTTTTGTCTGCTTTCAAAAACACAGAGGATACTTTTTCGATTTTGAAAAAATCCAAAACTAAAATTTGTATTTAGGTAAAATTAAAGGGATAGCTTCTAGATTTTCTCAACCAAAAAAAATAAAAAAATAAAAAAAACACCTTCGAATGTTACCCAGTAAATTAGAATTAAGAAAAAAAAAAACATAGATTATTGATAAACGACAAGTTTTAGGCCTTCACTTCAAAATTATTGTTGAATGCTACATTTTGCATCCTGTAGTCTTGTACTATTTCCGATTTCTTTATATTGATTGTTTCTAACTTACAAAACTAGGATACCCCTCTGCTATATAGGAAGAGAATAACCAAAATTACAATTAATCATCACCGTACTTTTAACATTTAGTGGCCAAAAATTAATGTGTTAACCGGTTAGGTATATTCTCACTGCAGAGATTATATATAT
>NW_010365952.1:37896-47896 GCF_000414095.1 Morus notabilis
TATAATTTCTAGGTTATATAAAGCAAGTCATTAGCTAGTATTTTATAAGTCTCCTTTTAAAAAATAAAAAATAATAAAAAAGAGCTGGTATTTTTTTTTTCTGCTAATCAAAAGAGCTAGTATTTAGCCAGTCGTTAGCTAGTGCTTTTCAAGTGACCTTAAAAAACCCTAGTCTTTTTCAAATTAGAAATGGGTTAGGTTGAATATACACACACACGCACGCACGCACACGTACATCCGTTTTCAATCAGTGTCATTTCTTTTTGATGTTGTGTATTTTTTTTGTTCACTGCTGTCCTCTTTCTTCTTGTTGTCGTTGAAAGCTGTTTCATGTATATATCCTCGTCTTTTTAGTTTGTCCTCACGTATCCGTTTGTCGTTGTTTTTGCTTCATTGTCGTTTATTTAGGTGATTGTTGTTTCTTTTAGTTGTCGTTTTCTGTGGTTTCATTTATCTCTTCGTTTATTACATATTGATGTTGTTTTCGGTTGTCATTTTGCAAAGGCATTGTCGTTTCATTCATGTTGTTAGTATCCAATTTGGTTGTTATTTAGGTGATCTAGATTTTCTATTTGTAATCGCTTATCTTTAACTGTTGTTTCCTTGTTCAGCAACAAAAAAAGAAAAACAAAAACAAAAAAAAATCTGTTGTCTCCTTATCATTTGCGTCATCGTCGTCAACGTGGTTGTCGTTTTCTCCACTGTTGTCGCATATCTGACTTGGTGTTGTTTTTCTCTTGTAGTCGTTTTTCTCACTGTTGTCATCTACAGCCATTTCATGTATGTCGTCGTCTTTTCAGCTGGTCATCATGCATCTGCTCCGGTCTTTTTTGCTTTATTGTCGTTTATTCAGTTGATCGTTGTTCTATTTGTTGTCGTTTTCTGTAGTTTCATTTATCTCTTCGTTTCCCACATTCTGTTGACATTGATTTACTGTTTTCCTTTAGCTTGTTTTAAAACCATTGTCGTTTATGTAATGAATGTCGTTTTTTACTTTGTTATTGCTCATTATATTGTCGCTCTCAATGTTTGTTCTTTATAAGTTTTAGAGCTTGTTCTTTTGCATAACTTGAGTTAGGGTGACTTGAGTTTGTGTCTCATTAAAGGTAGTAGCATAAGCTTCAAGACGACTCAAAAATCATGAGAAGAACTATCCCACGCACGACTTAAAGGTTTGCAGCGGTAGTTTTTGCACTAAAGATAGAGAGGCACTAATAGTACGTGTAATGACCCTAGCTAGCTACCTATACTGTGGTCGTTACTTCAAACTTTTTTAACTTAAGCTGCTAGTGAAAACGTGGAGCAATTTTTCTTTTTTTTTACTTTACTAAATACTTACTAAATTGCTAATTGTGACATTTGTAAAATTTACATCAGTTTACAAATGTATCTAACATAATACATACTATTATTTCTAGATAGTATTTACATGAAATAACTATAATGAGCTATACGCTCAGTAAGTACAAGCATAAATCTCACACGCCTCCGGCTATGATTCGCTTTAATTAATATGAGTAAAGCGAAAAAACAAGTTAAAATACTCAGAATCTCCAACTTTAGATATGATTGTTATTTAAGCTTTAGTTAAGCTTAATCTTATTTATTATACTAAAATGTTTTGCACGCCCCCAACTTTTGTATGTGAGAATCTCATTGATTAGACATGATTCGTTTTAATTAATATGCGTGAAACGAGAAGACAAATTAAAATACTCGGTTTCTCCATGCACGCACAAACTTTAAGCAGATTAAACTAATACAAGGTCACACATTATCTATACTATTACATCAACCACCAACAGCATACCTTAAACAATATAGAAAATACTTTTGACTATAAAGATCATCAAACATACTGACATATGTAAATTGGATATAGGACGTTCATCGTTTGTCTATGTCGTTGGAGCTGAAGTTATTTGTTGTAGCTAGTGAGGACACGAGTCCATACCCTTACGTTTTACCAGAGCCAAGAACAGCTCAAGTGGCAAAAACAGTCTCTATGCTTCTTCTGGTGTGGTTGTGCTGGAGACGGAGGTCGAGCTTGAGCGGTGGAGAGCTGGAGCTGACGACTTCTTATTCCGAATTATGTCTTTTTGGATGAGAGAGAGAGAGAGAGCTTTGAGATCTGGAGGCGCTAAAGCTGTTAAAGCGACGACCTCACGTTTTTTTAGCGACGACAGATGGCCTCGTTTACGAAGATATAGACGAATGTGAGAAGAGAGATCATCAGATCATATTTTGGGGGAAAAGATTGTCCGTTTAGTTCGTTTATTCGAATTTTTAATTTGAGTTGAAATGTGATTTTATGTGAAAATTTTTTACTGTAGTAAAAAAATTAGATGTGATTGTTTGTAAAAACTTTTTACCGTAACAAAATTCGAATCAGCGAAATAAATAGAGCCTAAATCCGCATTGATCGGTTTGTTTTGTTTGTTCTTATAAAGCGCAGCGTGTGGAAAAAAACACAATGACAAATGGAGCCCCGTCTCTTAAATTGGTCATATTATTGCTTGTCGATCGGATAGAATCTTCCAAAATAACAAAGGCTGCTTTGGATTTGAGATTAATGACCCGGATTTGTTTTTGTTTTTCCGTTTTAATGAAAGTTTTACTCAAGACAAAACATGATTAATTACCTCCTAGGCGTTGACCATGCATATCCAAGCTTCTCTCTCCCTTTGTTATATATATATATATGGGATATATATGGGTATATATAAATAGGAGTTTCTCTTGAGAAAAATAGAATTACTATAGTTCTTTTTTTCAGTTATTTTTTATCGTTATATTTGTATCATAAATTGTCTGATTTAATATTTTTTTAATTTTATTTTATTTTGATCAAATTTAATAGTCAAAAAACTGATTCTAACGATTTATTAAAGACAATTCATATATATATATATATATATATATATATGAGCATAGGAGGGTACGAATTAATTGGCATTCATGAATCCGCCCGGTGCTACATCATAGACACATTAGGAACGTAGATAATTGTAACCATATACATATAAAATAACAACAACAGAATGCCAATCCTCATGCTTATTAGTAACGTCTATGTTCCTCGGTAATCGAACCCCAAAAATCTATGAACTAACCCATGTTTGATTAACTAAACAGACGAACAACCATACATCTTTTTTAGTACGTTAATATATTATAGATTAAGAGAATATTTGGAAGGAAAATTTGTATCATAATTTAAATTATAATTCGTGACTTATTATAATATTTTTTTTATAAAAAATACACATAAAATAAAAATAATTTTAAATTATAATTTTAAATCTATAAACTAAAATCCCTAAATTTTTTATGTGGGGAAGTGCCAGAAGTCTCTCTTAAAAGCCTCTGTCTGATCTGTAAAGGGTTGAAGTACCCTCCTTTTAAAGATGCTATATAGGTCTTTCATCTTTAGCGACATTGACAATTGACAATCATCGTTAAGTGTTCACGAAAGAGTCCTTTCTTTTACAACAAATACAATCATTAGTTCGGCAAGTCTATATATGCTCACATGACATGGGATGTTTGTCTTTTTATGAGATACTGATCGATTCCAACTTCCTAAATTTATGTGTATATTAAGGTCGTTTATTTTATTAATTTAAATTTAAAATTTAAATTTTATTATAGTAAAAAATTTTAAGAAATAGTCACATTTAATTTTTTTATTACAGTAAAAAGTTCTCACATAAAATTATATTTTAACTCGAATTAAAAACTCGAATTAACGAACTAAACGGACCCTAAGAGTCTGTTTAGTTTATTGATTTGAATTTTTAATTTGAATTTAAATGTAATTTTATATGAGAATTTTTTATTATAGTACAAAAATTAGATGTGACTGTTTTTAAAAATTTTTTACGATAACAAAACCCCAATTCTAAACTCGAATCAATGAAATGAACATGACCTAAATACGCCTTCATGCACGGTGAAATATAGAGACGTTTGGTTCATGAATTAGAATCATGAGATTAGAACCATTTTCGATTTATATGTATTTTTTATGAGAAAAAACATTATAATAAATTATGAATCATAATTTAAATGAGGATATGAATCCTCTTACCAAATACACTCGAGGTACGGAGGTAAAAAAGAAAAGCATTGCATACCGTAAAATTTGCCTGCCCTTAAAATTACTGTTGATCAGCTTTATTATTTCTTTTGTCCATATATATACATCGAACTATAGAAGATAGAAAACGCGAAGAGAGGAAAATAAAGAATCACAAAAATAATCTATTTCTTTCTCCTCTTCCAATTACACTCACTGCTCCTTGGTAAGCTGCTGATCCTAAAAATTACTTTTATTGTTTTTGTCCTTCTAATTTCTTCAAAACCTTTGTTACAAAGCCGTTGTTACGTCTATGTCGTTTGCTTCATTTATCTTTAATGTTATTTATTCATGTCATTCCCTTTTATCTTTTCAGATATTTATGATCATATATTAATAAGTTGGGTTGTTCCTATTTTTCTTTTGAGTTGATTTTGTGAGTTTAATCTTATACTTAAAAACACATGCAAACTAAAAGGTTGTATTTATTCAGCAAGAGAAAAAAAAAAAAAAAAGTTGTATTTGGGATGTTCTATGGTTCCTCCACGCATGCACTAACCAATGAACATTTTGTGGACGTTTGGTTGATGAATTCAGAATTATGATTCAGAATTATTCTCGATTTACGTATATTTTTTTGTGAGAGATAATACTGTAGTGAACCACAAATCATGATTCGAATCATGACACGAATCTAACAACTAAACAACTCCTTTATTTTCTTTGCTTTTATATTTCAAAGTACTTCGTAACACAGATTTTCTTTAACTCCTTGTTTTGTTGTCTCATTAGTACTCGTTAACTTCTTCACTTTCTCACTCCTTCCCTCCATGGAAGGAGAATCTACCATCTTCGATAGTCATGAAGCTGATGATCAAGACAAATTCCTTATAATTTTCTAGGGCATCATCAGCAGCCAGTGCATGCCTGTCTTCAAATTCAACTACAAATCAAAAAAATTCATGAGGTATATGATATATTAACTTTTTATTATAACAATATTTATGCTCACATTTATTGTTTATTTATTTGTTTGCTTATGTATCCTCGTATGCATTTATCTCTCCTCTTTCTTTGACTACAAGTTTTAAGTGTACCACGCCTTTTTCCGCTTTTGAGAGAAGTTGATTAGCTTGTTGACGTAGTTGTTTAATCCTTTACTTTGGTTGTTGTCGTTTCGACCATGCTACTGTCGTTTATAGTAATTTGTCAGCCATTTACTTATTGTCGTTTTCTTTTGTTTAGTCGAGTTCTAAAACGCCTGTCGTTTTTTAGTTTTGGTTTTGGTACAAAACTAGTGGGTTCGGATCGGATAAACTAGATTTAAAACCTAAGCAATTTTCTATTTTCTATTTTCTATTTCCATTACTCTATATTTTAAGGCTGCATAACTCACTCTTTGACATCCTTGCTTGTTTTTGGTTTTCCTCTTTTTTTCATCTTTTTTGTTTTTTTGTTTTTTTTTTTTTTTTTGCAATAACACTTGTTTTTGTTTTTCCTCATAGGCTGAAATTTCTTCAGAGCTAGATTTTCTTATCTTGGGATCTAATAGATTTTTTGGTCCAATAAATAATCCCAAAGTAAGACTTCCTTTTCAGAAGCTCTGAGAATCACAGACCTTTTCAACAATGCATTCACGGTCTTTTGCCAACAAAGTATATTTTGAGAATTTTGTGGCCATGATGGATTGCTCTGTGATGCTCGTGATGAAAGGCTTTAGGATTCAACTACCAAAAATCCTAGCTACCTTGACTACCATTGTTTTCTCAGTTGACAATTTTGAAGGAGAGATTCACAAAAGCTATCACTTAAGACGTTTATTTCCTATATTCGTCATTGATTCTGAATAATAATTTATGATTCTCTATAGTATTTTCTCTCAAAAAAATACACGTAAAACGAAAATGATTCTGAATACATAAACCAAACGTCATCAAAGATCTCAATTTTTCTCATTAAAAAAAAAAAAAAAAAAAAAAAAAAAAAAAAAAAATTTTTTCTAGTTGATTTTATTCTGATATTACTGCAAAATTTGTCCAACTTGGAAGGGTTAGACCTCTCTTCGAACACATTGCTTGGAAGGATTACATATGAACTGGTCACAATTAGTTCGTTACAACTTAAATTCAACTGTGAGTTTCAACCAATGTTAAGACATACTGTAAGTGATCTTAAAGCTTTTTGGTAGGAAAGAAAAAGAGAAAAAAAAAATGATCTTAAAGCTTCACATTCAATTTTTTCAGCGTGCAGACATCAATTTATTCAGTGATCTTAAAGATTTTTCAAAAATATCAATTTATTCAGTGATCTTAAAGATTTTTCGGATAGTACAGACTTGGATGTTAGGAAACATTAGGTGCTAGTGCAATATAAGAGCAATATTGCTCTTTAGTATTGTTAATACCGTTAAGCTTAAGCATGCAATATTCATGCCGTCTTCACCAACACTTTTTCAGCAATCTGGTATTTTCACAAAATTGATTGATAATATAAATATGCAGGAAAATTCATAATTTTGTCTTTGGTTTGTAGATCACGTGAGTTGTATTTCAAACGTACACCATTCTTTTCTCTTTTGCTTTTACTATTCGGCACTATTATTTCTTTTTTGGCTTCATGCAACGACTGCCCAAAAGGACAAATTAATCAAACTACCAACAAAGCATTCAATGATCAGTGTTAGCGGTGGTAGACATCTCCTCCATTTTTTCCCCCAACTCACCAGAAAAGCTTTTATTCCCTTGTATTATGTATAGTTATATGAATTATCTAGTTTTGATATCTTCCTCTCTGGGGTGTTCTCATTCTGAGATTATTCGATTCTCATTTTTTTGACCAATCTGATCAAGCTTGTATTTCTAATTGCAAATGCCATGTAACTTATTCTTTGTTAAATGCATGGCAATGAGTGAGAGAAACATGATTCTTTATGTTTGCTCCCTAATTAAGCAGGTCAGCAGTCGATCCTTAGATCTTCAGGCCACCCAAACTCTTCTAACAGTGCCAGTACTACTCCATTTGACCACCCAAAACCAGTCTGCATTTCAAAATTTCCAGACTTAATTAGTATTTAAAAAATTAAAATATAGAAAAAAGAAAAAACCAACAACAACTTGTCAATTCTTTTCTTTTTTTTTTTTTTTTTTTTGGGTGTGTGTGTGAGGGGGACGAGGAACTTAGAAAGGGTCATTTTTAATTATATTCCAAGAAAAGCATTAAGATAGAGTGAGACCTGAGGCACATATTCACCACCGCCTCCAAAGTATCCACACTTTTCCACATTGTATTTCTCATGCATGTTTCCTGTCTTCTTGTAACAAACATAGTTGGTTCTGATCCACCTCACAGCAATCTCCTCTGCCAGTAATCTTGCTTCTTTTACTCCAGATTTTACCAAACCTTCTATGATCATGTGTTGAATTGGAGCCCAACCATTTGGAAAGTCCCTGTGTTCACAACTAATATTAAGTGAAATACAATTTAAGAAATGTTGTTCTAGGCAAATTTTTTGTCTCCTTTTCCTGCAAAGAAGCTATATAACGTTGTTCCAGACCCTTCCCTTAATAAGGGTGGTACACTTGTTTCGACATTGTGAACTGCTCACTCACCATTGTTGTCTGGAATTTGTGAGAGATGTTGCGATACCGGCATCCCGAACCAGACCTGATCTTTGAAGACTTCTCGCAACTTTTCGCACCAGAGGAGCATCTACATGTCGGACAAATGATCAAATCATTCTGAGTGCATTAAATCATGAAATGAAAGGTATTCATTTGATGTGTTTTAAAGCAGTATGCAGAGAAAGGTATCTCAAGAATCATAGGCTCTAATTTTAGCTAAAGCCACATAAACTTATTCATAGGTGCTTCATAGTATATTCATCAGAAGCTGCACTAAGTTCTATATTTTAACCATAACTTTTAAGGCCTTTCCATCTTTAACTGGAAATTCAAGTTAAGCAGTAAGTTGCCTCAACTAAGCTGTAAAATAATTCATGCTTTTACCCGTAGAGGATACGAAAACATAATCACAAACCTGAATGGAATGACTCAATCCATAAAGGAATGAAGTTTGAAGCAAATGTTTTCTCATTCTGGTTCCAAGCTTTCCATTTTTGAACACCCTAAGTGTCAAAATAAAAAATAAAAAAATAAAAAATTACAAAATGTAGATGACTGTCATATAACACTGAGTAAGAAGAAATGCTAAAACTAGTAAACAATACCTTGCATTTTCTATTGCTTAGCCAGTAATCAAGCCATTGACCCGTCTTCGCGTTCCAGAAAACAGATTCCATTGCCTTCTTTCTTGCGCGTGAAGCTTTCTCGAAGCGGTGAGAGATGCAGGAATCTCCTGTAACTTTTGCCAATAAGGCAATATCCAGTTCCATCTGAATCAACAAATGTAGATATTGTCACATTACTGGCTTAAATGATCTCGAGGCTTCTTCCATAAAGAGCTCTGAGGAATACCCCAAGTATGAATGCATTTAAGTCAACCGGTAAGATTGATGTTGTAGCCAATGTTGTAAAATTAGAAGGATTTCTGCAAAAGGAAACGGAATCCTAATGATCACCCACTACAGTAAAAACTTCACCAAATCAATCTGAATATTCCAAGTTTGTTATTTTTCGGTTAATCATGCACACTGTCCCAATTTGACCCCCAAATCTTAAAACATTATACATCGCATCTTAATCTAACAAAAAGTCTCAATTTTTCCCTTTTAGTCACTGAGTTATTAAAAACTCAATGGAAAAAAACCACGTGACTTTCACATGCCTGGTTGATGAAGGGTACTTAAGAGATATCATGCCTAAATAAAATTAAAAAAAAAAAAAAAAGTTCCCTCCCTACACAAGCTCATGGGCTACCCTGCATGAGACGTGAAGGCTTAATTTATTTAAATTTTTATTTTGTTGGTGTAATTTGTTTAACCTTCATTAACTCATCAATGTAAAGGCCATATGGTTGATTTATTGAGTTTTTAACGATTTTGTGACAGGGGGGCCATAAGTGAGACTTTTTTGATAGATGAAGGTGGCATTTGTGATGTTTTCAAATACAGGCCAAAATGGGACAAAGAGCATAACTCAGGACCAAATTGAAATTAACCCTTTTTTTCATCTTTTCCATGGACAACATTTGAAACAAATTAAATAGGAAACGAAGCAAAAAATAATAATAATAATAACACTTGATTATACTAAAAACAATACTTACCCCATCCATCTTGTACTAAAATCCCATCCAGACTCAGCAGTTGAGGCGACCTCGTGGTAAAACTGCTGTTTCTCTGAAAAACTTGTGATATTTGAAGCAAATTCCTTGTCCTGAGAGCCAGGATGAATTTATATATTATTATGCTAACTTATTCCACCATTTAATTATACAAAAGAAGTTATATGCTAACTAAGCTGCAGAGGACATACCATGGTAAAAGATTCAGGCCTGGGCTTATTCCACATTGCATAATATCTTGTTAAAGTATGATTGAGACCTTTAGCATCCTGAACTGTCACTTTATGTATTCCTACGTCAACAAAATAGATAAAAATTCAGCAGTAATTTAGACCAACTTAAGTAAAGCAAAGAAGGATGTGCAGACATAAATATGTTCTGAAAAGAAAATTAAAGGAGAAATTATCTCTTAAATCATACTACCGGAATTCCAAAACTTGTGTTCTTTGATTAGTGGCGGGAGAGACTTTCTGGCAAATTCCAAATCTCCGGTCCTCTTGTATATTTCGTGAACCATTGCGCTAAGGAGTGGAGGCTGGCTGCAAAAATTGCCCCAAGCTTATATTTTGAGTTAGTTTAAAATGAAATTATTACTTTGATTATAAAATAATAAAATAATAAAATAATAAAAAAAAAACTAATAACAACTATGGATGAAGTGATTTTGGAAAAAGAATGAAG
>NW_010365952.1:52896-59688 GCF_000414095.1 Morus notabilis
TTTTGAAGAGCACCACCAATGGTCCAATACTTTCCAAGTTTCTCAGCCTCATCTAGAGCATCTTTAATTTCCCAAAGAAGGAAAAGAAAGAATTTAAGTATGTTAGAATAAAAAAGAGCTGGAAAAACATATGCTCTTATGCAATATAATTTGAAGAATATAACCAAGGAGGGCATGGCATTGAGGTCAACATAAGACACTTGACCACATCCTTTAACGGTTCAAGAGGTGAGTACTCGAAACAGATGTTAAATGAAGAGTTCATCCATATTTCCCTTTCCTTTCCGTTTAGAAGTTAATGTCAAAAGATGTTTAATAAAAGCGGTGTTTTCCTCGTGTCACGACCAACCAGTTTTACCAAAACAAAGGTGTATAGTATAATAACTGCCATCAGAAAGCATGTACACAAAAGGACGTTAAAAACACAGTAGGTACACGCCATTTTCATATCACTGTTTTCATTTACTAACCTAATAGGAAGTCAGAAATGAAAACTAGAGCCCATTTGACAATTCGAATCGCAACTCAAACTTTTTAATATAGTGTTTTATCTTTTTAAAGTTCAAATTCAATTTTTTTTGCTACAATATTTTTTATCACATAAATTCATTTTCAACTCAAATATGTGAAACGAAGGGCCTAAAGTGAGGTAGGTTAATATTCCGACCAAAACAGTACGTCCTTTCAAGTAGGATACTGTAACGAAGGTTCTACACCCTGGAAAGAAAAGCATGAATAAGGGAGGTTACGGTACATTTTCAGGAACTTTCTGTAGAGAGTTAAAAACATGGTCCTACTAGCTCGAGTCATGAGCAAAAGGGCCAAAATCCACCTTCTATAAGGTAAACAGAATCACTTATTCAAGTTACTTGGAAGGAAATTTTTTTGGAGTTGGCTTTATCACAAACACAATTTCTATATAATTTTTTTTTCCTCTCAAGAGTTGTGGTCCATTTGTCTTTTTGGCAATAACTCGTAGAAGCAGACCACCAATATGGGTTGGTTCAGAAGACGACTAACCTGGAAGTCCGGATGTTAGACCAGAGAAGCAGAAGACCGCATTTGAAAGCTGAAATCCAGCTCCCTGATTGACTGCAGAAAGCTCAGTGGAGTCAGTCTCTCCTCTCCAGGCCTTTACTACTTTCCAACAATAATTTACTCACTTGACTTCCAAAGGGAAAACTGAAACTACCCTTTAGTAACTCCTAGAGATTCCTTTTAGGAAAGAAAATTCCTAATTCCTTACAAACAGAGATAATAAACAAGGCACTAGTGAGTAGAGAACTAGAGGTTAGAACTAGAGCTGGAAAGCAAGCGAACCCAGAAGGCGTTTCATGGAGCTCTCCACCTCCACTACACAACAACAGAGACAAATCAAAGTTCAGACATCAAAACAAGCTTTCAAGGAGAAGAGAGCAAGGTTGTACATTATCAGACGTTGCATTTTCATGCTGCTGTGTTGGAAGGAGCATGTAGATTGATGATTGACTTGACAACCATGGTAAAATTAGTGTTCATGCTTTTAGTATTTATTCCCCTTCTAGTAGTTTTACATGATAGTAGAAATTTCTATTTCTGTGAAATTGTAGCAAAATCCCTTTCTTGGGAAGTTGACACTTGAGCTGTGAACTCTTGAAGAATATAATTGATCAATTCATTTTCTACAGTTACTTGGAAGTACAAGTTTTCTACAAAGTTTGATACTGAAGTAAGTGGTCTTGTCATAGCTAACAGGAACCCAACATGATAGATAAGGATGCCTATAAATCACGAGCAAAAATCTAAGAAAAGCATTTTGTGGGACCACCAAAATACTGACTTAAATAACTTAACTAGATAAAGAATAAAGACTCTTAATGGCTATTAGTTTTATAGATCAATAACAAAGGTGAAAATAGCAAGCACCACCATGAAATTCAACTGAAAATTAGATACAGAACACCTAATTTTCTTGAAGAGATGACACTATTCCTTATAGGATAAGGCCAGGAAGAGATCAGAAGGAAGAAACAAAAAGAAATTTCTAGTGTTGGAATATAACTCCATCTTCATACATCAAGATCCATCTTTTTGAAAGAGAAAGGCTAACATTTTCACAATAATCAACAGCATTGTTTCTACTTGACCAAGAGATTATGTGTCTGCAATCCGAAGAAGCTAATAACTACAAGAGATTTCACACCAATATAACCAGAACAACCAAACGAATTATATTTGGGAAATTCCCCAGTCATCAAAAGAAAAGATCGATAAATAGAACAACAGTTATACAAACCCTTTTATCCAAACAAAACAAAAAAAAAAAAATTGCCCAGTGAAAATGCATACTTGTAGTTGTACCCTCCGATAAAACGACAAAAGATCAAGATTTTACGAAAAAAAAAAATTATCCTCAATTCCAACAATTATGGTCCATTTGTGAAATCAATCAGCTCAAAGTATTACAAAAAGAAACAAATTTATTCCATGATATAGGTATTACACGGTATAATATGGATCCACAGACCGCAATTGCTGATTGTCATACTCACATACAACACAATTCAAAATTAAAAAAAAAAAAAAAAAAAAAAAAAAAAAACCCTAAAGCATAAACTGTTTCCATAAGGATCTTGATCCTTAATCACATATGAACATATACTATCAATAGAACCACCATATTTAGCTCTTTACAATAAGGAGGTAATTGAGAAGGAGCGGAAAATCAAACAGGAAGGTTGGCGACGTCGTTTTGCGTGGGATGAGGGTCGTTGGCCGCGTCTTCGCGGTGGTCGTCGTCCTCTTCGTCGTCGTCGGTGGTGACGTTGACGCAGGAGAAGCGCTCGAGGGAGGAGAAGAAGGCCGAGGAGACGGTGGCGCTCAGCCACAGCGCCACCTGGTCCAGCTTCTCCCTCGACACGATGCCGTTCCCGTTTTCCATTGATCTCTCTCTCTCTCTCTCCTGTATTTCTAATTCTTTGTTTGTACTTTGTTGTTTGTTTCCTCGTTTTTCTTTTTTATTTATTTCAACCTTTCTACGATAGGCATACGATAAGTATTAGTATCAGTATTTTTTCGGTATGTTTGTTTATACTTTATAAGCTCTAGATCTCAGTGAAAATTATGTTTAAATAAAAAAATATATAATACAAAAACACATAGACTTCTTTGGTAATATTTTCAAAATAATTTTATTTTCCGTAAAAAATAAAATGAGATTATTTTAAAAATCATTCTAAAATCGATTTTAAAATTATGTTTGGTGGTTTTTAAAAAGATTGATTTAAGTATAATAAAAAAGTAAAATCGTGTTTGGTTACATTTATGTTTATTTTGAGCACATGTAATTAATAATTTTAAATTAATATATTTGATAATTATTTAGTAAATAAAAATTAATATATTAATAATATAATAATAATGGATTGAGCACATTAATAATTAAACTATATATAATAAATTAATATGCTAAATAATTAAAAAATAATAATTAGTAATTAATTATAAGTAATTATTATATTAATAATGTACTCATATTTATTAGATTATAAGTAATTAATTAGTGTATTAAGAAAAATAATTAATATATACATAATTTAATAATATTCTGTTTGCTACTTAAATTATTAATTTTAGTTACATAATTAAATAATTAGTTAATTAATTACTAACGTTTATTTAATAATTTATTATTTGATATATCACATGATCAATTTTTTAGTAATTATTCTTTTTATAATGATTAATTACTAATTATTAATTATTAATAATTATTATTGATTAGTATATTACATATTGATAATTATAATCTAATATTAATTATTAAATATCTATTTATTAATTATTAATTAATATATAATATAATTAGTAATTAATAATTATTTATTTAATATAACTTCGTTGATAAGTACTAGAAAATGAAAACAGAAAAAAGAAAACAACTTTTAATCATTTTTTACTTTTTTCACAAAAATCATTCTCATTGTTTTTGTTTTCGTTTCCGTTTTCAAAACTTTTATTAAACAAACGCGATTTGTAAACCGTTTTTATTTTCGTGCCACAAAAGATGTGCGAAAACGTTTTCGAAAATAATTCCAAATGCACCCATAGTCTCTCTCGGTAAAAGAAAAAACACATAATCTAATATAATCTCATTGTTTAAAAGAGAATTTTACTAGTAGATTATTTTCATGCCTTGTTATAGAATGTTTTTTTCCCTTCATTTGAAATTCAACTTGTAAAATTTATGTGGCGGTCAAGATTTCAGAAAGATTAGATTTTCACACAAAATATATATATATATAATGAAAAATATGATATGGTGCTGTCTGTTAGGAATTGTGTTTTTGCGCGAATTTTTATTTTAACGTAATTTTGATCAAATCTAAAGTTGAAATAAATATACACTACTATAAATACCTCGTAAAAAAGATTGGATCATTCACGGCATGACTTTTTCCCACGAACTAAAGAAAATTTAAAGAGAGGAAGACTATGGGAACCCAAAAAAAAAAGTACAATAATAATGAGAAGAATGAGAAGATTTTTTTATTAAAAGTTCTAAAAATAAGATGAACCATAAGAAATGAGAAAGAAAAATCTGATGCTAAACAAACTAAAAAGAAATAAGAAAAGAGAATAACACAATTTTTATTAATTGAGAAAATAACTCAAAAGCTGTATTTTGAAAAGAAAAATATAACACAAAAGTTTGTCTTTCGAAAATGGAGATACTTGCATTAATGAAAACCGCATATACAATTTTTATTCTCCTAATTATACAAAAGTTGTCTTTTGAGAATGGGAATACTTGCATTCATGAAAACCGCATTTATATTTTTTATTCTCCTAATTATTAGAACACATGAAAAGACTCATCTCAATATGTGTAGCAGAGAAATGCTAGTCATTCTAAATATTACTCTATCCACTTTCTTCTTTTGCTACTTGTTTGTTTATTTTCTCCACACACAAAAAAAAAAAAAAAAAAAAAAAAAAAAAAAAAAAAAAAATTTAACCATCTTTCTACCATTTATTACAAGTATGCCATTAGATGAAACTTTCTAATTTAAGAGCATACTTGATTACAACTATACTTACGTATTTTTCATTCTCTTTTATTTTGCTTCTCATTAGAATATTAAACTTATATTGGAACCCAAAAAATAAAGTCCATAATTGTGGGAAAAATAGATTATATATAGTCACGTTAGAAACCAAATCGATGGAATTCAAAAAGAAAAGTTGAAAGTTGTGCATTTATTTATTTATTTTCCTTGAAATAAGAACACTTTTTTTTTTTAATTTACATGGTTGTTTATTTTTAAAAAGGAAAAAAGAAAAAACGTGGAAGAAAAGTTTGGCTTATAAATATTTTAGTTTCGTCATGTTGAGGAACAAATGCTTTAAAACTAAAATTTTGAGTAAAAAAACGTTAGAAATTTTAGTTATAAAATAAATTGGTAACAACAATGGGTATCTATGTTGCGAATAATAATTTCTTAAAAAGGATAAACGAATTTACCAAAATAATAATAATAATAAACGAGGTTATAGTGCATCTCCTTCAATAACCACCTCATATGCAGGCTCCTGTATTCACAAACATCACATATTATGGTTTCAAAGATGAATAGAAATAAAAAAGAATGTTTTAAGAAAAAAGAAAAAAAAATAGAATGGCATTCTTGTAATAAATGACAAAATGGGGATCAGTTTTTGATTTGATTTGTTATGAGAAAATGAAGAGACAAGTGGCAAAAGGAGAAGGTGGAGAGTAAAAAAGAGAGTGATATTTAGAGTAACCTTAGCATTTCTCGTGTCTATTAATAAAACCAAATCATAAGTCACAGCTTAATATATATTTTTTTCTTCTGCAATAATTGGTGCCTCTAAAATTCTCCCAAAAAAAAAAAGAAAACTATAAGCTGAACTTGATCGTAAGATGCAAAGAGAAAAACTTGACTACAATTTTTTGGTTTTTTTTTTTTTTTTTTTTTTGCTCGGAAACTTATTAAAAGGTGTAAGAAAAAGATCTTTCAAAGGTATATATCAAGGGGATGTCTATGGTAGGGTGAGTTAATTCACCCTACCGGTAGTCGGTAGGGTGAAATTATTGGATTATAAATCAATGGCCCAAATTGATGGTGCTCATATTAACTAAGGTGAACACAAGTGCATTTGACAACACTCTTCTTTTAAGTTTCATAATTACAAAACTATCCCAATATTTCATAAAATTTTAGTTGGTCCAATTAAATCTCAACCCTTAGACCTAATAAGTTTTAGATCTTAACCCATTCAAATATTAACTCTAACTCAAAAAAACTTAACCCTGGAATTTTTAAGAACGAGCCTCAACCACGCCACCGTCAAAACCTCCCACCGGACCTTTTATATCCATTCTCCATATTCGTCGTCAACACTGCTTGCCCTCACCGCCATCCAGCCTCCACCGAAAATCTACTTGTCCCTCTGATCACCCATACGGCTCCCCTTTCGCGTTCACCATCGCTTAACCTCCCATCAGAGCCCCTTCGGCTACATCTCCACCCAGCCTTCCACCAGATATTCATTGCGTCCTACCCTCGCCATTTGCACCTTGGCCATCACTGATTTTCACCATTGCCATCTTTTCACTCGTTAAAACATCATGACCCATTCGATGGGTTTTACAACCACCTCCAACTACAACAGTGAGTTTGCAACCCACGTGATGGGTCTCTTGAACGGTGGGCAAGAACGCCGGTTACAAACTGTAGGTTCACAACTTGTCAGAATTTAGGTTTCGCAAACAATGCGCAAGAATGCCGA
>NW_010365952.1:59718-112164 GCF_000414095.1 Morus notabilis
AATGCCGAGAAGACGAGTTTGGCCCTATTATTTTTTTATTGTGAAATTAATGTGTTGGAAATTATTCTATGTATCAGTGAAAGTTTACTTTTTAGGGAAAATTTGTGAGAATTTGAGTCTTGCACCTTCAACGGAATCTGATCTTGTCACTTCGATATAAGGTTTTTCATTATTATTTTGTATTGTGAAATTAATTTGTTTGAAAATTAACTTATGTATCAATGGAAGTTTTTCTTTTTAAGGAAAAAACTTGTGAGAATTGTTGATACCTGTTTTTCACAAAGCACAAGCCTAGTCCATATCCGATGATATGACCTAAGGTACAGTACGTGGACCCAAGCCACGCTTCGGGATCCATATTACCTAATCCGATTAGACTTGTGACCCACTTGGGAGGTTTCGAGTATACGAGGAATTAGAATAATATGTGTTGTGGAGTAAATTAAACCAAAATCCTACCTATTTCCTTTAGCCTAAGTCTTAGAATATTATGTGAGCCCAATAAGCCAAGAAACACCAAGGAATATCTTAGGAATATACCTTATCTTCTTCCCCAATAGAAAAACGTTAAAGTTGGTAGCTCAAAACTATTTTATTCACCATTTTAGCAACTCTTTTCCCTACCCAAGTGTTGACCATGTCCAACTTCTCCAAAACAACCACCTGACATGGTAGACCAGCAAAGAACCTCTCATTGGTTGCTCCATACCCCATATACACACTCTGGTAGCAAATTTTCATATGCAAAACAAGAAAAACCCCATTATTCACAACTTAGGAATACTTCTCCTTCACAAACTAGAAAAGCTCCATCAAAGCTCACCAAATATACCACCTGACACAACAGAACACTAACCCACCTAAGACTAGAAGTCAAAGCTTTGAGATTACCAAAATCCCTAAGAAATAGAGTAAAAAAATGTTCAAACCTTCCTCGCTTTAGGCTATGTTTAGTGACTACACTAGAAAACGCCCCAACTATAAACTTCAAGAAGAAACTCACCAACCAAACCAAAGAAGCCTTTAGTTACTCAATCACCCATCATTTGGATATAAATACCAGCTTATTTGTACCTCAAGGGATGACATCTAATCCCAATCTAATCCATCTTAGAGCAAAAACAAGGCAAAGCTCTCCCACTTGAGAAAATCCTCCTCTTTTCCGTGGTTTTTGGTAAAGTTCCTACCGGTTGGTGCTCCCGGAAGTTCTTCCCTAATTAGAACATCAGTATCTTAAACCCTTTCTTATCACAACCGCCAAAAAAACACAATAATAAGTTGAACACTCAATAACGACAACCACAGGACACACTCAATCTCCATGGTTTCTGGCGGAGATTCTCTATTATCAGTTTCTCACTTCTCTCCTCGTTCGAAGCAATAAGTCTCCTCAATCTCTTAAAGCATGACCATTAATCATTCTCAAGCTTAAAACCAACATCATAAACAACCATGAATGATTTCATCTCGTCTGGCTTATCTTCACTTTCAATGACAGAACTGTCCCACCGGATGTGGGATACATAAGGCTACCAAAACTTCACAATCATTTATCTCAGCCCCCACATCTCTACATCATCAAAAACACTAGCAAAACCTCCTCTACAAACTAGTTACATTCCTCTCCCACATTATTGGCTTACTTGGAAATCCTCCTCACTAAAGTCTACACATTTACGAAGCCAGAATTGCAACGAGTGTTGCCCTCAGAACCACCTTCCTCTGTGAGGAATAGTGTCCTTAAAGCATGATAGGTAATAAGGATATTTATTATTTAATTAATAAAATATTTTATTCATTATTTATGTGCATGTCTTATTAAATACTTAATGAATGTCATTAAAAATTCCGTGATTATTTATGTAACCTTAAATATTGTATATAAGTGTTATATACGAGAGGATAATATTTAAGGATAATAATCGAAATAATGTTCATAATGAATTTAATTAAAGTTATAGAATCTTTAATTAAAACATTACTAATACACGTCAATCCCATTAAGAATAGAATGGTGTTATCCACATCATTAATATAGAGGGATATTGAATGTGTGTATTATGCATAATAAGATTATGTAGAACTAGGACACAGACACAATTTAATTTTCTGACAATTTTCGTTAACTATAGAAAATTAAATTTGAGTCTACCGATGGTCGTATATGGAATGATGTTAATCTTGAATTATTAGTAGACTCCTATTTATGGATTTGTATTTTTTAATTTACTCAGTAAGGACTTCGAGATCCTAAATCTTATTCTTTGTATCTTGGAAACATGATGAAATAGATAGTCAAGAATGCTAATATACGAGATGGAACTCATTCCTTCTTCTTTGAAGAAGTAGATAAATAATTCTCTTGAGGGTTGATTTGGTACTTGAATAAGTAACGAACTCGTATTCATAAATGTGTTTTATGAATATACTATTCATTAGAGAATCAATGGTACTCAAGGATAAAGATGTAATTAGAGAGATTAACGGATTTTACCTAGCTCTAATTATGAATTATTTATGAATGATTGATCTATATGTAATGACTATATCGAATGGACACTTCAAATTCTTAAAAGTAAATTATGTCTATAATTTTGAGAGTGAAATTCTAAGTTTTCAGTGGAGTAACTTTTAAAATTAATAGAATTAATTAATTAATTAAAGATTTTAATCAATTATTAATTTTATTAGAGCTCAGAATTATAGGTCCATGAGTGCCTACGTCATCCTTATAATATTTGCAAGACAAGATGAATTATCAGGATTTAATATCACTCAAAATAAATAATGTGATTACTTAATTAAATTAATTTTAGAACACGTTATGGTGAGACCACAAGAAGTCACACGCCTAGGCACAGGGAGGTGCAGGGGGCGTGTGACACAGGTAGAGTCCTACAGGGATTCAGTTACTTGTTCTCCAAGATATCTGGTTTACTTGTTTGATAAGTTTTCCAATCATGTTCAAAAGAAAAGTGAAGTATGACTTTATTTAGATTTGAATTTGAGCTAAAATAAGAAATTGGATAAAGGAGGAGTTTTCTCTCTCTCTTGTTGCAAATTTACGCCAACCACAGGGAGATCTCCTTGTGGTGTGGCCGGCCATATAGTAGAGGGAAGGGAGAGAATTTTATTTCCAAAATTAAATGAGAAAGTGTATTTTAATGAGATTAAAATTAGTAGTAACCCGTTTTTCAATTGTTTTGTCTATAAGTTAAAGCAAAGGGGTTCTACTAGTGTTCTATAAATAGGAGACACTAGAAAATTAGTGTAGAGAATTTTTTGCTCTTAAAATTCCTACGGCAGCTGAATTTTAGAGAGAGAAAAAGAGAACAAAAGTTCTTTCAATTCCCACTTTCTTCACATACATGTGTTGATAGTGAAGAGACACAAATTAGCGAGTGATCTAATCCGACAGTTCTTTATTAGAGCCTACACTCTAGGTCTTACAGATTTCCAGATTCGAGTTTTCTGAGAAAGTTTAGAGCTTGGACTGTTCATGGTCAAATATCTCAAGTGATCCGCCTAATCGTTCGCTAGGAATCTATCTTTATAAATTAATATGATTAAGTTATTATTTCATAAATTAAAATAATCTATAGAGTATTCAATAGGTTTATAAAATTTTTTGTTATGCACGATCCGCACTACCATGCTTCCGCACATGAAAACGTTTCAAAAATCAACATCCTCAGTCACTTGGGTCCAGCCCAACCCAGTCAGGGCCAACATCATCGACCACAAAGACGACCCTTTTAGGCATGCACAACTCCGAAATCCACAAACGATGACTTAAAGGCCTCTATTTGTTCATCTGCCGGATGCCCACAAGCCACCAGACTTGCCTTCATAACTGCAAATCTACTTGGACCAATCGAAAGAGGCCACGAACACTGCACCCTCCACATCAGTGAGCCCACCGCAAAAGAGCCCTAACATCTCGCGACTCCACTGGAGATTCCCCGAAGGCTTCGTCAAAGACTGTGAACATAGAGACTTCACTTAAGGAAGATAAAGTTCCTCTCCCACACTATTTGCTTACTTAGAGATCCTCTTCACTAAGTCTTGTCACACCTCCCCAAGCGGGGTGGGTGACGTAGAGCTCGATTAGGGGTTAATAAAGCAGATTCTCCATCGGCCTTACTTAATTCGATTAAAATGTAAATAAATTACAAGATCCTGAGCCTCTGACAACACAGGGCTCCACCCACAGGACATACAGTATCGTACATACATGCACATGTAAATAATCATTACAACAGACATCAACCACAGTCTAGTAAATCCAAATATTACATGAGTTTACAGAATTCTCGATTCCTTACACTTTTATGTCAGAGGATGAACACAATCCTTACTTGATTGATCCGTAGCACAACTCAGCTACTCCGTAGCAAATATCCAGCTACTGTGCATCGCTCCTAGAATCTCCTGGGAGGGGTTTAATACATTTAAAACATAAAACGTGAGCGAAAGGCCCAGTAGGATATAGTTTGAAATGACTGTATAAATAAATGAATAATAAATTAGCAACAAGTAAATAAATGAATAAGTAAATAAAATAAGACATTCAGTTCCGACAGGCAGCCGGAACCTCACATCCTTTTTCTCAAAGGAAATATAACTGAAAATAACCATATTACAGGCATCAGCAAGTAATTAGTACAAATTACTCACCTACCAAGTGCCTCGCCTACCCGGACCGAGTTTCGGGTTCTGCCCCCGAGGATGCACTCTCCGCATCCTATCTAGGCTTACAGCAATATATTCTTACCGGGTCACAATATCTCTTATCTTAATAAACCATTCATTTAACATTATAAAATCGTTAATATGACCCCACGAACTACTTAAGCCGCGGGCCCCATGACTGGGCAAGCCATGAGATTCCATGACTACACAAGCTATGGATTCCATGGACAGGACAAGCCATGAATTCCATGAACTAAACAAGCCATCTTTTTTCTTTCACAAACCAACCCCTTTCTTTAAAACATTTTCAAGGCCGAAATCCTTTTTGAAACAAGCTCACAAGGAAAAGGGATAGAAATCCTACCTCACACTATCAAACCTGGGACTAGCGTTGTCTTTTTCTGGCTTTCGCTTCCTCAAGCCCCTTCAGTCTGAATCCTCAGCGATCACTGATACAATTCTCATTCCTAAAGCAATCCAATCTCAATTTCCAACCAAGAATTTCCTATTAGTGTGCCCTAATCCATTTTCATGTTTCAAATTATCATTCCAAGGGTTTTTAATCTCAAATCAAGGATTAAGTTGCTAATCCATTTATCTCAAGTCCCCAAATGAAGTTAATTTGGGTTCTCCCTGAAAACATGGGTCAAAACAACAATTTCAGGCCAAACAGGGTCAAACCCCGTGTCAACCGGTCGACCGGTGACAGAACAGTGCATCACCACCGGTTGACCGGTGGTGTGTAATCCGGTCGACCGGTGGCCTCAGTGTAGTCCGGTCGACCGCATCGGTCGACCGGTGAAGAACTCCAGTGCGAGAAAACTCACGAAAATCAGTTCGAAAACCTGCAAATCCAGTCCTAAATCAAAATATTTCAAGGGACAACCACTAGATATAGGTTCTAGGTCCTAAAACAAGTCCAAAGAACCCAAGATCTCCAATTTCTACCCTAGTTTTACTCAAAAACCATCAAAATCTATTTCAAACCAAAAATGAGTTTTAAATCCGAAAACTTAGGATTTTAAGAGAGGTTTTTCAGAAATCTTACCTTGAATCCTTCTCTTGATGTTGAAACTTCTTGAAACTTTCCTTTGGTTCGAAATCCAGTTGATTTGAAGCAAAAACGGGAGAGAAAGAGAGAGAGAGTGTGTGTGTGTGTATGTGTGTGTGTGTGTGTGAGAGAGAACGAGAGAGTGAGAGAGAAGGGTGCACGGGAAGGAAGGAAAAGAAAAAGAAAGAAAAGGGAGAAAAGAAAAAGAAAAAAGAAAAGGAAATAGACAGGTACTGACATTTAAAGGAAACAGTCCAGAAATGCGCTCATACACACTTCTGGGTTAAAATAAAAATTACTGAGAATATTTAAATACCTTAGAATTATCTAAATTACACGTTAGAAATATTTATTAATCGAAACCAATTAATAAATCCAGATTAGGCACACTAATAATTCTTAACTATCTTAATTAATCTCGATTAATTCTTCAGGGTGTTACAAGTTTACACATTTACGGAGTTAAAATCGTAACGTGTGTTGCCCTCAAAACCGATTTCCTCAAGGTCACTTAGGTCTAGCCCAACCCAGCTGGGGCCAACATCATCGACCGCAAAGACTACCCTTTCAGGCACGCATAACTCTGAAATTCACAAATGGTAACTTGAAGGCCTCTATTTGTTCATCTGTCAGGTGCCCTCCAACTACCAGACTCGCCTTCATAACTGACAACCAATCCACTTAGACTAATTGGAAGAGGCTACGAATGTCGCACCCTCAACGTCAGCGAGTCCGCTGCAAAAGAGCCCAACAAGAATATGGGTATTGGTTTGCTTTTTGGTTTATGAAATCAATTTGTGCATATAGTAGCAGCGACTTAGTTTGGTTAATTAGTTTTTTTTTTTAACAATAGTTTGGATATTAGTTTGATGTTTGTTAGTAATGTTGAAATAAGTTCAATTTTAGGATTATTTTGATCTTTGTATTGAATAACATCAGATTGGAGGAACTTTTGTGAATTGTTTGATTTTTTTTTTACAATTTTTTTATCTTTTATTGTTCCGTCGACGACATCGAAGTTACACCGCCGAGGGTCCGAGAGTAGTGGTCGGCGTCTAAAGGGAGATTTTTTTTAATTATGTGGAATATGTGGTGACAAGTTGTGTTTTTATAAAAAGATAGCGATGTTCGTATAATTATTTTTATTGTATTTAGATTGTAATTACATATGGAAGAGACAACATAAACCTTAACCAAGATCTAATATGGGCCATTTTGACCCTATCAATAAAGTAAATTGGATCACTGTACATGTCCACATATCAAACATACTATTAATAACGATAACAATAAGAATAAGAATAGGCTGCACCTTTTTTAAGATAATCTTATCTGGAAATAGAGATATTTTTGTTGTTGTTGATACGACGAGGTGTAGTGGTATCATAGTACCCTCCCACGGTACTGCCCGGGGTTCAATTCCCCGGATGCGCAACCAGTCTCTAACCATTTTTACTCATTTTCTGGCGTATCTTTTCCGTGTAAATTTTTTTCTCCTTTATTTAACTTTTTAATTTTAGTTGTTTTCTATCCACAATAATTCTTTCCTGATCTAATAGTGATTCCACACAACGTTGATTGTCCATTCAGTTTTTTCTTGTCGCCATTCGATAGTCGTTTCACCGATTTTGATTAGCCGTCGTTTATCGGGTATTGGTCGTTTTTTACTTTGCTGCCGTTCGGCTTTATTGTATAGACTTTGTTCGTAAACTTTCAATAATGTGGGACTCTAAGGGAGACCTAACACTTGTGCATTGAGCTGTTTGGGAACTAGGAAAAAAACCAAACACAAAAATGTAAAAATGTAGTTAAACATGAGAAAAACGTTACTAAAAAAAGCTGAGAAAAATGACATAAATTATTGTGGAGTTAAAATGGAGACCAATAAAGGGGCCTAAAAATCACGAGAGAAAGAGAGAAATATGCTAAGACTTGAGATGAATTAAAATTAATAGGCCAATAGTTTACATAAGTTAATAAATGGGCCAAATTACTATTTTCGTCCATAACTTGTCTGATTATGAACTATAACTTAACAAATTATTATCCATAATTGTCTATAACTTGTCTGGCTATGAACCATAACTTGACAAGTTTATCCATAACTTATCTGGTTATAAATCATAACTTGACAAATTGTGGTCTATTAATTTCTATAACTAAAAATTAACTTATATACGTTTTTAAGCTTTTCATATTAGCTTATTTTCTACTATTTTTCAAAATCATTGTGGAGTTAAAATGGAGACCAAAAAATGAGGCCTAAAATCCCAATTAAAGCCCATGACAGTTTAGCCTTAATGCCACGTCATCAATCCATCATCTTAGAGCCGAGGCTTTTGGAATGTTATCGGGAAGACAAGCTTAATAGTCCGCTTACGATGTCGAGGCTACGGAGAAGATAGCATCCGCGGAATTGCTCAATAAGTCATTATTTATATTTTAAATATATTAAATTTAAATAAAAAAACCGTCTTAATTAAATGTAATATCGATCTTTTAAAAAATTATCCTAAAAGATCAGGAAATTATCCCTAAATTAAAAAGAAAAATTAAGAGAGGCAGCCAAAAGCAATATAAAAAGGGAGATTATAGGTCAAAAATCCCCCAAGTCTCATTAAGAACAAAAAGAGCATGTAACTCTCTGATTAGTGACTTTTCTACTCCTCACATAACTCTCACATAGAGAAAGAACCACTATAAATCCTTTGTGTTCTTGCTTTTATTGCTTTTTAATCACGTTTTTCTGCATTTATTACACCGCAAATCTTGTTAATTCATTAATTTATTTTTCACCATCAACAGAAATTTTTTAGTTATCCAAGCACAGCAGAGCACGCTACTTGTGCTCGGCCTTGACAAGAAATGCTATATTCGAACTAGTGAGCTAAACGCGGATAAATAATCTAATAATCAAATGATATATGCAAAATGGCACAGCACATTCACCATTTGTGTCCGGTATAAACTTCCAAATATGTTGAATGAGTTCTATAAAAAAAACAAACATTCGTCAGCATTCAGCAATCAATATATAAGTTGGAAAACTTTTACGCTGCAGAACCCAAACTACACTTTAAGACAATTTCCAGAAGAGATGAAATTCCTCAGATGATTGACTTGGCACAAGTTCCAAAATTACGTAGCATGCACGTCGGTGCTCAAGCCGTTGTCGTTTCCCGCAGTAAGTTTGTTTTAAGAGGAATGGAGTATCTTCTTGTAATCGTGGAAAGTTCCATGGAATGGAGCCACCTTACCTTGTGATACCACCCACAGCTCCTCCACACTCCCAGATATTAGATGCTCATCATGACTAACCTGCAATCCAGAAGAAATATCCAATTTGAATGCAATATCAAAATGGAATGTCAAAAAAAGAAAAAAAACAAAACAAAACACAGAACAAAACTAGTTTGCCTGTTTCTTGGGTAGAAATAAAATTTGTGGAGAATGGAATTAATATACCATGAGAACACCTCCTTGGAACAATACGAGTCCTTGAATAAGTGCCTCCACAGCATCCAAGTCCTACATTTTCAAAAACAACTGGCATATGAGACAAATTTCAATAGACGAAGACAGTATTGTTCGTTTGATAACTAAAAAGAAAAACTAATTAGACTCCTGTAATTTTCTGAAAGTCTCGAACTCAAAATAATAATAATGATAATTTGACGATAGCAAGCTTCTTTACTGAGAGGATCGAGCCTGCAGGCTAAACTTCTTGTGCGTCAATATGCAAACTGAGATTCCTAGACTAGTTACCTTCTCCTATATGTATGTATCCCAAAGTTCCACTTTTCTCAAAAAAAAAAAAAAAAAAAAAAAAAAAAAAAAAAAAAAAATTTGAAGGGCTAAGTTAACCATGCTGTTCAACCACGATAATCACGTCGTTGAATTATCACCAGTCCAAAACCATAAATGATAAACAAATAAATATAAGATTCTTTCTATAAAAGATAAATAAACAGAAGATTCATAGAGGGGGGCAAATCAACTTACCAAGTGATTGGACGGCTCATCAAGCAATATTATGTGTGGTTTCCTAAAAGTTATCTTCGCGAACGCAACTCTGCTCTTCTGACCACCTAATGTACCAGTAAGAGGAATTGAATATGCATCCCAGTTGAGAATAAAGCAATGAAGCCATAGATAATTGATCATTGTCAAAAATTGGCTGGCACCTGATATCAGCATAAGGTCTGCCTACTCTTTTAGCGAGCGTTCAAACCTTACAACCCAGCCACTTGTATCTAACATCGACTTTAAGCTATAATGTGCAGACATGAATAAGAAAGAACATACCAGACAAAGTGTACATTGGCTGAAGCGCAAGATTTCCAGTAACCCCGAGAGAACCTAGGTGGGCTCGAAGCTTCTGTTCAGGCACACCCTGCAAGAAGGAACCTTCGCATGAGTAATTTGTCCAGCAGTATCGCATAATCGTTTAAAGTGGGAAATTTTAAGTAGATGCACCAAGAACTTACTGGGTAGCATCGCATCATATACAAAAGTGGATTTGAAGATAAGTCTAGCCCATCAACGTGATGCTGACTGAACACCGCAATACGAACCTGTATGAGTAACAAGAGTATCAGATTAAAGCATAAAACTCCAGATCTGCAGTGAAGATGACACAAATTTAGCTTGCATAATATATGGAAATAAATTAATGATGAGTCCAGCAATCCTTTTGTATGAACAAGTATTAACAAATAAAGTGGATATCAACATATTGACATGTCAATAAAATCTCAAATGATACTAAAGCTACTAATTTTAATATTGTGAACGAGTACAGGTAATTCAAGGAAAAATGAGCTATACCTTAGCAGAGCGGAATACTGTCCCAGAGGTTGGTTGTAGCTCCCCTGCAATTAGTTTGAGTATTGTCGATTTGCCAATGCCATTTGGCCCAACCACTGTAAAATGTTTTGGAAATCCATACGGACAACGCCAACATTAGGAAGAAGTCAAAGGAAAATGCCAAGTTATCTCATTAGTGCAAAAAATAAATAAATAAATAAAATAAAAAATAAAAACAAAACAAAAAATAAGAAGAAAACAAACAAAACAACAAACAAGAGACATTAAGAGATTTATAGATCTTAAAAAATGCAAATTGACAAGTTTATGCATTGAACATTAAGTGGAAAAATTGCATACTGCTAACTGCATTCATAAATAATTTAGCATGGGGAGAAAAAAGATTTCACTCGGACTAGCTTCCTTACTTGCAATGCGGCTGTCTAGGTCAATTCCAAAATTCAAGTTCTTAAACATTATGGGTCCACCAGGATAACCAAATGATGCATCACTGCAATCACATGAAACAGTATGATCCGGTGAAGATATGGGAATAGAAAACAATAATAAGAAACAAAAGTATGAAAAGGCTATCTTAAACCAGAAAAAGATTAAGAGAGAATATGTTTGAATCAGAGAAAAGACATTACTACAACAAAAATGAAGCAAGAAACATAAATCTTAACCACATGCGGAAATAGAAAATAATGACAACTGTGGCCTTTCAATGACACTGGAAAAACCCAAAAGGCATCAACAGATGGATAAATAAATACTCAGCAACATGAGCTGCAAACCTGAAACTTATAATGGGGGGGCCTGGCCTGTCATCTGGAGTTGGGAACTCAAACTTATAGCTGCACATAAAAAGGCCAACTACACATTAATAAAGCATAACCTAAAAAGGGGAATATATATATATATATATATATATGGCAAGAGAGTATCAAAATTCTGAATTGACTGCAAAGAGATAGTCCTGCTTACTCGGGGTCATTAACAACTTCATCCACATAACCCATCCGCTCCAGTGCCTATAAGTCAGGGGGAAAAGAGTGATGGTAATTGATTTACAAATCATAACAATACAAAATACTATATGAAAACCGAAAACTGGTCAAATTAACCATATCTGAACGGTGATCATGGGCCTAAGAACATCTAAAGTAGTCAATTAAAGCAGCAAGGCAATGAAAAGCAAAATACCTTGATTCTCGACTGAACAAGAGATGCTCTCTTTGCATTGTAGCGGAACTTATCAACAAAGGACTGCAGTTTTGACAAAACCAATTGCAGGTCAAACATGAGTTATAGAAACACCAGATTGTTGAGAAAAAAGAGGGGCAGAGGGGGGACAAGGCGACAACAGAGGAAAATGTCAATAAGAAGATAATTGGTTTAACTTGTAAAAGGCATAATTATTTGCAAAAAAAATTCACAACTCAAACTTTGCATGTGAGAAAAAACACTAGCAAAAAGTTGAATTTGAATTTTTATGAGAGAAAACACTGTAGAAAAAAGTTTGAGTTGTGGTTTAAGTTGTGAAAAGAACAAGGCCTTTAAATAGAAAGCTCAATACAAGAAAGAACCCTCAAAAGAATTGATAAAAAAGTGGAAGGCGTTGGAGGTAAGTGAGAGAAGTGTAGCAGCAAAGTACCAAAACAAAATACTCATGGACTATACACGACATAAACCCGGATTACCAGGCCACGACTTTAAAGATTAACACGGACTGTCTTTGACAATTATTATGGCCTGACCACACTGAAGTGTCGATGCAAAGCACTTCAGAAAGGTCGAAATGACCTATAATGGGGGCAAAGTTTAACATGAACCAAGACCTCACAAGAATAAACATTGAGATGAGAAAATGAAACCTGCATATGAGCTCTTGCACGTTCATTTGCTTCAAAAGCTTTCTGTTGATTCTTCATCTGTTCCTCTCGTGTCCTCTCAAATGTATCATAATTCCCCTTATAAGCAGTCAGTTTCTGCCCGTGTAGGTGAAGAATATCAGTGACCACCTACAGAAGAAGCAGGGAACTTTGAGTGAGACATAACAAAATGTTTCAACAAGCACATTATAGATTAAAAATTATTACATGATAAAACCACAGGAGAAAAATGAGAGGTATATTACCGTGTTCAAGAATTCTCTGGCATGAGAAACAACTATGATTGTTTTTGGCCATTTCAACAGGTGGGATTCCAGCCATAGAACAGCATGAAGATCAAGATGGTTCTGACATTATAGAAATGGAAACAAAAGAAAAGAGTGCGATGTACACGTCAAACCAAAGCATTTTTTTATAAATTACAAAGAGAAAATCTAAAAAGCGTATGCAAAATGTGTATAGGTTAAAATATAAATACTAGAAAGTACTAGTAGTGCACACAACGCACCGTAGGTTCATCAAGTAGCAATACATCAGGCTCTACGAACAGGGCACGAGCAAGAGCTATTCTCATTCTCCATCCTCCAGAAAATGTTTTCGTTGCCTTATGTTGCATTTCGGGAGAGAAACTGAGACCCTGTAAAAATTATGGATCGAGAGGATACCTATCAAAAAATGAGTAAACTAAAAGGATAAGAGCGCATCTAAAGAGAAGCAAAGAAGCTTCCTCAACTAAGAGGAAATTCAGCAGATCGGTCATTGTTAAACCGGACACATTTTTATGCGACATTATGACAGAAGGCATCCGACATGCTTGCACTGCATGGTTCATCTGTCACTGGCCCCCTTCTTTTCTTAAGTAATACATCAGGTCACTACAATCTTGCAACCATTCATCCCCTCCTTTCAATTTATCCTTCAAAACAAAAGGTACTCATTCACCAAAACTAACACCCTAATTACATTTTCTGTTCTCCAGAGTCAGCTATCTTCATGTCCTTTTCAGGTGACGAGTTGATAATATCCCAATAACATCGTTTCATGATAACTATGAATCTCAGCTAGAGCTGAAGAAAAATCCACCCAATAATCTAGGGATACCAAGTTAAGAAAACACTTTAAAGTCATGAATGCAGATTGCAGACAAAACAAAACTTACAGCAAGAATGGCAGCCGCATGGGACTCAGCAGAATCTGCATCAATGAGCTGAAGCCGTTTGTATACCTCCTCAAGCCTTTGTGAAATGGCATCTTTTTCAGTTCCTCCAGTGCCTTTGTCATCATCCAAGTCCAGTTCTCTCTTGAAGTAACAATGATTTATTAGGACAAGTGGAGAATGAAAACATCAAACGAGGCGGGGGAAGAAAAGGTAAACTAAACTAGATAACTGAGTGACACATCAAACACAAATCTGAAATAAATATATATTTACTTGTCGAGCAAGAAGACGAGCTTCTTCTTGCAAAAGCTGGGTTCTCTCAAGATCAGAGTTAAGAACACACTGCAGAGCTGTTGTATCATCGCCAACAACTTCTTGTTCCACATGCAATATTTGGCAGTTTGGAGGAATGCCATCAATGGCGTGCAGAGCCATGTGCCTAAGGAACGTTGTTTTCCCTGTACCATTTCTTCCGACAAGACCTGGAAGAATTGAATTTTAACATATTATACAAGACACAAACTTTGAATTCATCATTCCTGATTACATATAAAAGGTACTCCACAATATAGTAAAAGTTAAGAGTCTCACTAGCAAGCCAGTTGGAAATTTTTTTTTTCCTATATAGCACTGACAAACCCAACAGGCCCATGGATTGTATGAATAGTTAAAAGGGAAAAAAATAAAAAATAAAATTCCAAGTTTAATAAACGTATAGCCATTCAATGCATAGTAAGCAGAAATTTTAAAATCAAAAAGCTTTAAGAAAATACATATTCTTTACCATTTCAATAATCCTCGATCTCTTTGTTCTTAATAGTACTTCTCAGTGCGAAAAAAAGAGTTGAAAGAAATAGAAAGGGATTTTTTTTTAATGAGATAGGGATTTTGTTTTAGCCCTCTCCATTTGCTATTCAAAACAAAAGGCTAATTAGTTGATTAGCTAAGAGATATTCCACCTCTCATTTGAGTCTCATTCCAAAAGTTCATTTCCCCACATATGAAGATGGAATGAAGAGTATTTCAATGCAACAAAAAACAAACTAACCATAGTGCCGTCCATACGAAAGCGTGAGTAACCCATCGACAATGAGATCACGACCACCAACAGAAACATTGAAATTCTCCATATGAATGTCCTTGACTACTGGTCCACCACTATTATCATGATTCACACATACAACCGGCATCCCTGCTCTAGCTGCTTCCATTTCCGCTAAATGCATTTGGAATTGAGCCTATATAATCAAAGATAAAAACTTTAGAAGGTAAAACAAAACTAGCCCATGTTTTGCTATGTTGATAATGAAAATTAGTAGTGACCCAGCTCAAGAAAAACCTTAAATACAATTGAAGATATCTTGCCAGTGATTCTTTACCTCTCTTTGGCGCTCATCCTTCCTCTTTTTCCTTTCTAGCTTTGCTTTATCACGCTCAGACAGAACAGGACCATCAAAAACCTCAGCTTTCTTTTTTGGAGCTTGCTCCTCATCCATTCCATCATCCATTCTAAAGGGGGTCGCAAGGCTACGCACGGTTGGTTTGATTTTCACTAGCCCATGCTTCCCGAACTTTTCAGATAATGTGCTGCACACCTATTAGAAAATGAAAAAAAAAATTATATATGACAAAAAAACAAAAAAAAAAAAAACTAGTTTCACAAACTCAACACAAAGCTATAGCATAAACTTCCACGGTTCCACCAATTACTCTCATTGAAATAAATAAACACTTCATTAGACCAAATAAAATGGTTTAGCAGCCCAGAAATCCTAATCATCAACCAGAATTAAACGACAAGATCCCTGATTTTCCTAAATTTAATCCAACAAGAATATAGATAAGCAATCTATAATCCCTAATTGAATAATAAACAATAAAAAAAAAAAAAAAACTAGTTTCGAAGAACTCAACACAAACGCCATAACATAAATTTGCACCAATTAGCCTCTTTGAATTAAATGTTTTGGCAGTGACAGAAATCCTAAATCCCTAATTCTCCTAAATTTAATTTAACAACAGCATGTATAAGTAATCTCTAGCCCTAATTGGATGAAAATCTACCCAAAAGCGAAGAAAAAGGAAGAAACTCACAGAGCGACACTCGGAGAAGTCGGTGACGCAACCGGCGGCAACAAGGAGCTCACCGAGGGCTTCGAAAGCGCCGTCGCCGTCGACGCCAAAGTCGAAGTCCTCGTCGGCGAGGACGTTGACGATGTAGTCGATGATCGGCTGGTCCACGTCCAGGGCTCTCCGGCCTAGCACTTCGTGCACGACCGAGCTCGCCACCTCCGTCATTCCTTGACCTCGATACTCGGGAATCCGATGAAGTACGAATCGAAAACGAGGATTATATCTAAATTCTGCGAGGGTTTTGCAGAGATTTGAGACCTTGAGTTATATCTTCTTCTTCTTCTTCTTTCTCGGCGCCACGTCCATGAAAGCAAAGGAGAATGGTAAATCGGTTGTAGGAAGTGAAACGACGACGTTTAGGTTTGGAAGGTTAGTGTTTGTTTACGGAGATTCTAGCGTCCGGATCTGGTGTGGGAATGACAAACGCCAAGTCAATGATGGTTGATTACTCCTATTGGATATCTCAAACCCAAATTGACTTTAGGAAAAATGATTAATCTCACTAGTGCCCTAAGGTCATTCTCACTTTATTTTTTAAATTTTTAAAACTCTCACTTTATCTGTTAAAATTTAAATTTTTCCTCTTTAAGCCAATTAACAAACATAAATTGTCCCCTTAAATCCCTACATTTTGTGTGTATTTTCAAATTTTCTAATATTTACCATCAGAATATAATTTTTGTTCTTTCGTAAATCTTATATTTATCATGTAAATTTAATATTTACTATTAGAACACATATTGTGTTTAGTCGTAAATCTTGATTTACAGCGTAGAGAGTGAGGAGATAGAGAAAGCGTGAAGAGAGAGTCCATAGTAAATTTTAATATTTCATTTCTTTTTTAATTAGGGACATTTTTAAAATGTTAATTTACTGTAAATCTGAATTTACACCCATCAGTTTACTATCTAATTATACACCTTAACCTATTTATTTTTATCACCCTTTTAATTAAGTATATTTTCTCAATATCCATTCTTCTTTTTCTACATTTTAAAAATCTATTTTATGAATAAAAGTTGTCTCTAAAGCATAAATTGGCGCTGTTCCCATAAGATTAAATTTGGGAAATAAGATCTTACTAAAAAAAATGGAAAATGAAATGAAACACTTTCTTTTAGGGAAAAATAAAATCAAAATTTTATGAAACTATGGAAGGATTTTGGAAACTTTTTAATTTACGGCATAAGTACATATGAGAAAATTCTAATAACACAACACATGAATTCAATCAAAATATAAACGTAGGAAGCCGTCGTTCAGATTTTTTTGAATTTTTTATTGTACTGATTTTGTTTTGTTTTTTCATATAAAAAAGGAAAAAAGGGCCAAAGATTGAACAGAATGGAATGGTTATGAACTTTTTATTAGAAGCTTAGGGAAACATTGTCCCTCAAATAAATAATCGTTCAATTCGCCGATTTAAGTATTTAATTTGAGTTGAGATGCGACTTTATGTGATAATTTTTAATTATAACAAAAAAAGTTAAACGTGATTTTTTATAAGAAATTTTAACTATAATAAAATTAGAATTAAAAACTCAAATCAGTGAAATAAAAAAAGCACTCAGATTATTTTTATAAATAGTCCCTGAATTATACATTAATTTTAAGTCGGCTCTTTGATTTCCCATTTTACACAACATTGAACACATTGCTTCGATCCTATTTGCTATTACGTTATTGGCCTTGTTAAAAATGGACATAAGTGTGTCGCATGACCCTCGTGCAAATTGACTTTAAAATTACTTATATCAATTACTTATATTCTTATATCAATCTATAAAAGGAAAAGCATATCTTAAAAAATGAAATTAAAAAAAAAAAAAACCCATCGCACTTCCCCTCTAATCTATGTTTTTAGTCCCTCCCCTCACATGGGAAATTGTAGTTCCAAAGAACAATAACAACTTATTGTTATCAAGATCGAGAAAGGAAAAATGAGAGAAAATGATAAATTCTCATTAACGTGAATAGTTACAGGAAAGCTATATATATAGCTGAAACAGAGAGAAGCTTCCGGTAGAAGCTAAACAAAAATAACAGCTGTCACTTGACAGCTCAGCACATTAACACAGCTCAGCATATTATTTACAACTAAAAATAACAAATCTAATAACAACTTAATACGCCCCCTCAAGAGGGACCATGAATATCCTTGATGGCCATCTTGCATAAGGAAGAATGAAGTAACGGCCAAGACAAAGCTTTAGTAAAAGGATCTGCAAGCTGGTGTTGAGACCGAATTGGCATGAGCTTAACCATTCCTTTAGTAACCATATCACGAACAAAGTGGCAATCCACTTCAATATGCTTAGTCCGCTCATGAAAAATAGGATTGGAAGCAATGTGTATCGCAGCCTGATTATCGCAAAAAAGCATTGTAGGAGAAGACAAATCAAAATGAAAATCTGATAGCAATTGTCGTAACCAAACCAATTCACTTACGGTGGACGCCAAAGCCCTGTATTCAGCTTCAGCAGACGAGCGAGAAACCGTAGTTTGCTTCTTAGACTTCCAAGAAACCAGAGAATCACCTACAAAAACACAAAAGCCGGTCACAGATTTTCGAGAATCTGGACATGAGCCCCAGTCAGAATCAGAAAAAGCCTTCAACTGAATTGGTAAGGCGGCAGAGTAAAAAAGACCTTGGCCTGGACTTGCTTTAATGTAGCGAAGCAAATGATGAACTGCCTGCAAATGGGGCACTCGGGGTTTTACCAAAAATTGACTTAATTTGTGAACGGCAAAGGTAATATCCGGCCGAGTGATAGTGAGATAAAGTAGCCGCCCAATCAACCTTCGATATTGAGATGCATCAGACAAAAGAACCCCTTCATCTGCACCTAATAGCACCTTTGCATCCATTGGAACAGTGGCTGGTTTACAAGCAAGAAACCCCGAATCTTCAAGCAATTGCAATGCATAATGTCTCTGAGAAAGCGCAATTCCAGCAGTAGATCGAGCTATCTCAATACCAAGAAAGAACTTCAAAGGACCTAAATCCTTGAGCTTGAACTTACTATGAAGAAACTATTTTAAGTCATTGACAACCTCCAAGTTTGGCCCTGTAATGATAATATCATCAACATAGACTAGTAAAGCAATAAAGGAGTCACCTGCACCCATAACAAACAAGGAGTAATCGGATTTGGATTGGACAAATCCAAATTGAATTAAGGCACAAGCAAACTTAGAATTCCATTGCCGTGAAGCTTGTTTCAGGCCATAGATGGACTTGTTGAGTTTACAAACCAATCGGGTACCATTGGAAGATTTCGCCCCCTGAATGTTATAACCAAGAGGGAGATCCATGTAAACTTCCTCAAACAAGTCACCATTAAGGAAAGCATTATTGACATCTAGTTGAAACAAGTGCCATTTCTAACTTGCAGCTAAAGCTAAGAGAACTTTGACTGTGACCAACTTAGCTACAGGAGAAAAGGTCTCAAAAAAATCAACACCCTCCTGTTGTGTAAAGCCTTTGGCCACTAGACGAGCCTTAAACCTGTCAATCGACCCATCAGGTTTATGCTTAATTTTATACACCCATTTACAACCAATGGAGTGTTTTCCTTTAGGCAAAGGAACAACTTGCCAAGTATGATTAGTCTCCATAGCTATTAACTCATCTTTCATAGCATCCCTCCAATCAGCATGCTTAACTGCCTGATGATAAAACTGTGGCTCTATGGAAGAAGAAACATTCATAACAAACTTCCTATAAGAAGTAGAAAGTTTGCTATAATCAAGTACCTTGGATAAAGGATGAAGAACAGTGGAAGTAGTATCAACCATCAAATTATTACAATGAAAATCTCTAAGATAAGACGGAGGCCGAACAAGCCTACTAGACCGCCTTATAGACAAATCAGGTATCCCAGGAACCGGTGGGGATTGAGGATCTTCAGGAAATTCAAAACCAGAAAATCCAGGCTCATGATGGTGATTAATAGAAGGATTGGGTAAAACAAAATTAGGAAAAGGATCTATATTTGTATCATCAGACCCTATAGAATGAAAAGGGAAGATTTCTTCATGGAAAACCACATCCCGAGAAATAAAAATTTTCTTAGACTGTAAATCCAGTAACCTATATCCTTTAACACCAGGCGGATATCCTAGAAAAACACATGCTCGTGCTCTAGGCTGAAATTTTGTTCGATGAGCCACAAGTGTAGATGCAAAAACTAAACACCCAAAAACTCAGAAATGAGAGTAATCAACCATATTGTCAAACAACAACTCATAAGGCGTTTTATTAAGCAGCAAAGGTGAAGGAGTTCTATTTATCAGAAAGGTGGCAGTAAGAATACACTCACCCCAAAACTTGATTGGTACTCCAGACTGAAAATAGAGAGCCCGTGCAACATTAAGCAAATGTTGGTGCTTCCGTTCAACAACAGAATTTTGTTGTGGGGTGTCGACACAAGAAAACTGATGTAGTATCCCAAGACTATCAAATAACTCAGTAAAATCCAATTCCCGAGCATTGTCTATCCTAAACTTCTTAATAAGGACGTTAAACTGAGTTTTCACCATATGACAGAACTTAGGAACTATAGTAAGAACATCAGATTTCTGTTTTAGTAAATAAATCCATGTAAAACGAGTGCAATCATCAACCAAGGTTAAAAAGTATCTATATCCAGCATGTGAAGGAATATGATACGCACCCCAGATGTCACAATGCACTAAATCAAATGCTGAATCGGACAAATGATTATGAGAATCAAATGATAATCTGCATTGTTTAGCCAATGGACAAATATAACATGGACCTTCATGACTAAAATTTGAAGCATCAACATTTAATTGCTTCTGTAAACCTACCAACCTTTTAAAAGACAAATGACCAAGTCGAGCATGCCATATCTTGGCAGTGACTTTATTCACAAACAAATGAGAAGCAGACAAATGATTGAAATCTGTAGATAACAAACCACAATTATTAGTATCCAGAACATATAAGCCATCCAGCCTTTTACCCCTGCCAATCATCTTCTTGGTGTTGATATCATGAATAACAAAGGAAGTAGACAGGAAACTCAAAGTCACCTTGGCATCAGCAGTCAAGGCACTTACTGAAATTAGATTGAATCTAAACGGTGGCACAAATAGCACATCTTTAAGCAACATCTTTGAACTTATACTTACATCTCCATACAAAGAGACAGGAATACTAGTGTGGTTAGGTAGCATGACACTAGAATTTTGTAATGGTTTCAACGACATAAAGAATTCAGCCTTTGAACATATATGTCGTGAGGCTCCAGAATCAACAATCCAATGCCTTGAAATGGATAAAACAGTGTTTAAAGCAACTGTAGAATAAGTACCTGTGACACAAGTTATATTTGAAGCTTCAGGTCTATCATTAGAGACGTTGGTGGTCTGTGCCAGCTGATTGGAGAGCAAGGCCAGCAACTGATGACACTGAGCAGGACTCAATTGCTGAAGCAAATCGCCAGAGTTCGATGTGTTCACCTTAGCTTCACTTCCTGAGACTTGATGTACAGTATTATGCTGCTGTTCACCATACCGTTGCTTAGGTTTGTACCCAGGGGGATAACCGTGAAGCTTGTAACATCTATCAACCGTATGACCACGAAAATTACAGTGTGTACACAACGGCCTCTCTTTCTTATAAAATCTTGAACCTCCATTGCCCTGTGCATTGAACTTCTCTGGTTTATGTTCATCAGATTTGGCAGCAAACGCCATAGTATTGTTAGTGTCAGAACCAGTAGCATTGCCAATAGACCTCTGACGTTCCTCTTGAGCAGCAAAAGCAAACACCTTGTTGATGGGAGGCATAGGGTCCATGAGCAGCAGCTGGCCTCGAATCTGAGAATAAGAGTCATTCAGTCCCATGAGAAAGGACATTATATACTCCATTTGGTAATGTTCATTTAGATTTCGCACTCCTCCACAGGTACACCTCCCGCAAGAGCAAGCAGGACGAAAATTGCTCAATTCATCCCATAATGTCTTCAATCGTGTAAAATATACACTAATTGAATTCTGATCTTGCATTAGGTTCACCAGCTCGCGCCGTAGCTGGAAAATTCGCGGACCGTTGCTCTGCTGGAACCTATCTCGTAGATCCAACCAAATCTCATGCGCAGATTCAGAAAAAATCACACTAGCAGAAATCTCTTTAGAAACTGAGTTTAAGATCCACGAAATTACTATATTATTGTTCCTAATCCAGAAAGCCAACAAATTGGAATCATTTGGTTTCGTTATGGATCCATCAATAAACCCTAATTTGTTCTTAACTGAGAGAGCAATCAACATAGCACGACTCCACGAGGCATAATTGTCCCCTGTAAGGGCTTGAGAAACTAAATTCAAACCTGGACCATCCGAATGATGCAGGAAGTATGGACTCGAAGGATCGTCAATGGCGGACTTGCCATTTTCAGCCTTGGAACTTGCCATCGGAACGAATCGAAAAATTGAGGAAGAAAAACGACGATTGAATCGGAAAAACTACGATCAACCGAAGAGATGATTGAACAAATCAATCGATGAACAACCAAGTAAAACCAAACTCGATCAAAAAAACTCGAAGCGTGTTTCTCCGCTCTGATACCATATCAAGATCGAGAAAGCAAAAATGAGAGAAAATGATAAATTCTCATTAACGTGAATAGTTACAGGAAAGCTATATATATAGCTGAAACAGAGAGAAGCTTCCGGTAGAAGCTAAACAAAAATAACAGCTGTCACTTGACAGCTCAGCACATTAACACAGCTCAGCATATTATTTACAACTAAAAATAACAAATCTAATAACAACTTAATAATTGTTACTTACAAAACAATGCAAGGACTTTCCTATTTCCTACCATAAGCTTGCTCTCCACGGCAACCCTTGTTCTATCTACCCCATCCATAATGACCCGATCAAGGTCATTTTGAGAGCAGAACTCACCATTAATAGCGACTAGGAACGGAGCTAGCTAAGGGGACGTCTGTTTCTTATATTTGTCACTGATTCTGAATAATGATTCATGGTTTTCTACAGTATTTTCTTCTCACAAAAAATACACGTAAAACAAGAATAGTTTTGAATCCATGAACCAAATATCCTCTAAGACTTAAGGGGTCGTAACTCCCCTGAGCTCAGTTAACTCCTTTTTATATTTTTCTTTAAAATTATTATTTTATTGGGTGCGTTTGGAACTCGTTCTAAAATGATTTTGTTTTTTTGTATGAAAATGAAAATGAAAATGTTTTCAATCTCAGACAAAAATCATTTTTGAAAATGCGTTTGGTAGTTTTATCAAGAGATTATTTTCAGTGTAAAAAAATTCATTAATTTCTCTCTCTCTGTGCTCGAGAGATGAGAAAACAAAAACAAAAAATGAAAAATGACTAAAAGTCGTTTTTCATTTCTCTCTCATTTTACACTAAATCAAAAAATCGTTTTCATTTTTGTTTTTTGTCTTTAATTGTGTCAAACGCCATTTCTCTCACATTTTTATTTTTTTTCTAAAAAAACGTAAAAAATAAAAACAAAATCAACTCCGAACAGGGCCACTATTGTTTTGAGATGTACTATTTTTTTGTTTAGCACCCTAAACCTTTTTATTTCTAAATTTTATGATAAATATTTTGAAAGTTTTCATTTATAGCCTTAAATTTCATGTAAAATTTATCACTTTGTCCCTCTAGAATTTTCTAATTCTAAATTTCACGCAAGATATCTAAAATTTTTTCATTTACCCTCGAGCCCGTTTCGCTCATTGATTAAAATCATGAGATTATAACCATTTTTGATTTACGTGTATTTTTTATGAGAGAAAATACTGTAACAAACCATGAACCATGATTCGAATCAGATAACGAATCCTCCAACCAAACGGGCTTCGAGTTTAAAATTTTAATTTAACTCAATGCCCCTCTGAAAAATTTTCCTGATTTCGTCTCTGATGGCGACCCTCATCCGTGTGACAACTCCATGCTATGTTCGACCTTACAGTTAGTTTGCCAGAAAATCTTGCCCATAAATAACAACCTTCGTCTTTGCAAGAAAATTTCACCATCCACAGCGACTTTGAACAAATTGACTAGAGGATAGGCGAGCAAACACAGTTATGGGGATTTGGTTCGATTTTGTTTTCGTTTTAGTTTTTCTCAAGGGAAAAGAATTATTTCAAAATAATCCTGATCAAATGATGAATTTTCATACATTTTTGGACCAGGTATGGGGACTTTGAGAAAGTTTAGGCATCATACTACATAAAAATTAATGGTGGGGGTCAACTCAAGATTGAGGCTATAATTCGAGGACTATTTGTAAAAATAATCCAAACTCTAGTCATAACGGCGAATCGGCGATTATAATACTCGAACACCCAACCCCACGCGTCTATTAAGAGCGTGCATATCAAAGGCCCCCAAAACCAGTCAAACACGCCGATTTTTCGCCCACTCTCCCACGCCCCAAATTTCCCACGAGCAAACCACCTGAAGGACAGTAATATTTTATTATTATTTTTATTTTTTAATAATAGTATTTTCTTTTTCTTTTTCGTTTTTTTTTCCCCTGTAAGTTCCAGCTTCACATAATCGGCGTCTCTGCTTTCGTTCCCCAACAAACACTCTCTCTGCTAGGGTTTCAGTCTCTCGGAGTCGCCGTTTCTTCCGATTCCTCTGCTTCGACTCGGATTGATCTCTCGCGCTTCGCCGCCGAGTCAACTCATCAACTCGGGCCAAGTAAGTGCTTTCATTGGGTTTTCCGGTTTCTGTGTACTATTTGAAAGTTTGGCGATTCGATTTACCGTTCTCGATTCCGATCTGAGTATTTGGATCCGTGATTTGTGAATTTTTCGAACTTCGATTCTCCAGTTTTGTGAACTGGATCGGTTTCTTACTGTTTCTTCGTTGTTTGTTCCGCCTGGGTTCTGCTTTAATGTCTGGGAAAGCGTGAGAAATGTGAGGATTAGAAGATTTTCAATAGGTTTAATGGCTTTTCGATGAGACAATTCATGTTTGAAATTTCCGGTTAATTTTGAATCTCAAGTTCGGTTTTGTGCAATTAGTTTCTCAACCAAACATAACACAACCGTTAATAACGGTTTTGCTAATTTTTAATCATTGGGAATAATGTGAGAGTTTCAATTTGGATAATCGTTGCATAAGTTCTGATTTTTTTTTTCGTGTGTCGATCTCTAAGGGTTTATGGAAAAAGGGGGCAAACAAATTTTTTGATTAAGCAATTTATTTGGATATGTTGATTTGTTCGATCTGTTATTTATCTCAATTAATCTCTTAATGATAAAAAGTTTAATGTTCTACGAGCTTTTCTGCTTTTCTTATACTGTTTATGGTGAATTGTTATCATCATCTATTGAATTACGGTTGAATTGCCTGGTTGGTTTTTGTTCAAGTAATGGCTTGAGAAGAAAATAGATAATATATTTCTTTGTCTACGTCTTAGATTCTGCTTGTTTATTGAATATTTTATACTGTTGCGAGGATTTCTTAAGAAATTCTTGTTGTCAACTGTTGATTGCATGAAAAGGTTTCAACTTTTAACTGAAAGCTGACTTTTTCTTATCTTTCTTAACCTGTTATATTGAACTGAAGTTCTAATTAACTTTTGAGTTTGTGCTAAATGGTCGTATTTTTGTAATTCAATTCCTTTTTTTTTCCAGTTACTATCTACTGCTTAGTTCAGATACTTCATATATATCTAAAATCTCTATAGTTTCATCATTTTCCCTTTTTTTATTTATTAGTTGGCATACTGTGTGACATGTAGTACTACTATTTGGTCTGGAGAAGAACGTGCTCTAAGCAATTTTTTTTTTTTTTCTGTTTTAAGTCTGGAGAAGAAACGTAACAGCATAATATTGTAAGAAGTATAGATTCTCTAATCCTATTGATTAGTTTAGTTTGTTTCAGATTCAAATGGCGATGGAGGTCACCCAAATTCTTTTAAATGCCCAAGCCATGGATAGTACTGTGCGCAAGCACGCAGAAGAAAATCTGAAACAATTTCAGGAGCAAAATCTTCCAATCTTCTTGCTCTCCCTTGCCGGGGAATTGGCTAATGACGAAAAGCCCGCTGAGAGTCGTAAATTAGCTGGTCTAATCCTCAAGAATGCTTTGGATGCGAAAGAACACCATAGGAAGATTGAACTCATGCAAAGATGGTTGTCGTTGGACCAACCTGTGAAGGCTCAGATTAAAGCTTACTTGTTAAAGACTCTAACGTCTCCTGCCCTTGATGCACGGTCAACTGCCTCACAAGTCATTGCAAAGGTTGCTGGTATTGAGTTGCCACATAAACAATGGCCTGAACTGATTGAAGCTCTATTGTCAAATACTCACCAGGTTGTGGCTCACACAAAACAAGCCACTCTTGAAACTCTTGGATACATTTGTGAGGAAGTCTCTTCTGAGGCGATAGATCAGAGCGAGGTGAATAAGATACTTACGGCTGTTGTTCAGGGAATGAACGCTTCTGAGATTAACAATGATGTTAGGCTTGCTGCCACCCGGGCACTGTATAATGCTCTGGGTTTTGCGCAGGCAAATTTCTCAAATGACATGGAACGAGATTACATTATGAGAGTTGTCTGTGAAGCCACTATTTCTCCTGAATTGAGGATTCGACAGGCAGCCTTTGAGTGTTTGGTAGCTATATCTTCAACGTACTATGAGAAGTTGGCTCCATATATTCGTGATATTTTCAATATTACGGCCAAGGCTATCAAGGAAGATGAGGAACCTGTTGCACTACAAGCCATTGAATTTTGGAGTTCAATTTGTGATGAGGAAACAGATATTTTAGAAGAGTATGGAGGAGATTTTACTGGAGATTCTGATATTCCTTGCTTTTATTTTGTGAAGCAGGCTCTCCCTGCTCTTGTTCCCTTGTTATTGGAAACTTTACTGAAGCAGGAAGAGGATCAGGATCAGGATGAAGGAGCTTGGAATATTGCAATGGCTGGAGGAACGTGCTTGGGTTTGGTTGCACGAACAGTTTGTGATGATATAGTCCCACTTGTAATGCCATTCATCGAAGAGAATATAACAAAACCAGATTGGAGGCAAAGGGAGGCTGCCACTTATGCGTTTGGTTCAATTCTTGAAGGTCCATCTGCAGATAAGCTCATGCCTCTTGTTAACGTTGGTCTGAACTTTATGCTCAACGCCTTGATGACAGATCCAAATAATCATGTGAAAGACACCACTGCGTGGACTCTTGGAAGAATATTTGAGTTTCTGCACGGATCGACTTTGGACACCATAATTACCCCAGCAAATTGCCCACAGATTATTAAGGTTCTCCTTCATAGCATGAATGATGTGCCTAATGTTGCTGAGAAAGCATGTGGTGCTCTATATTTCCTTGCCCAGGGTTATGAGGATGTGGCACAATCTTCCCCACTAACTCCCTTTTTCCAAGATATTATTCAGGCCCTTCTCAATGTGACCCACCGGCCAGATGCTGGAGAATCACGCCTTCGAACAGCAGCCTATGAGACATTAAATGAAGTTGTCAGGTGCTCCACTGATGAGACAGCTTCAATGGTTTTGCATTTGGTTCCTGTGATTATCAATGAGTTGAATCAGACTTTTGAAGCACAGAATATCTCATCTGAAGAGAGGGAAAGGCAGAATGAACTACAAGGTCTTCTTTGTGGTTGCTTGCAGGTCATGATACAGAAGCTGGGATCATCAGAACCAACAAGGAGTCTGCTTTTGCAGACGGCTGACCAGATGATGTCTCTATTTCTTAGAGTATTTGGTAGTAAAAGTGCTACGGCGCATGAAGAGGCTATGCTTGCTATTGGGGCTCTTGCTTATTCTTCAGGTCCTGACTTTGCAAAATACATGCAAGACTTCTATAGATATTTGGAAATGGGTCTGCAAGATTTCGAAGACTACCAGGTTTGTGCCATTACAGTTGGTGTTGTAGGGGATCTGTGCAGGGCGCTAGAGGGTAATATATTGCCTTATTGTGATGGGATTATGACTCAACTCCTCAAGAATTTGTCAAGTAATCAATTGCACCGATCTGTGAAGCCTCCGATCTTTTCGTGCTTTGGTGATATTGCTTTGGCAATTGGAGAGAACTTTGAGAAGTACTTGGTGTACGCAATGCCTATGCTTCAGGGTGCCGCAGAGCTATCTGTCCGGACATCAACCGATGACGATGAAGATATGATAGAGTACACTAATACGTTGAGGAATGGAATTTTGGAGGCATACTCCGGGATCTTTCAAGGATTCAAGGGCTCCACAAAGATCCAATTGTTGATGCCTTACGCACCTCACGTCCTGCAGTTCTTGGATAGTCTATTTATGGGGAAGGACATGTAAGTCTGATAGAATTTCTTTGGATCCTAATCCTATTTCAGCTTTGTCTTCATTATTTTTCTAACCATTAATTTATTTATCTTTTTTACTAATTCTTTCAGGGATGAACTGGTGTCAAAGACCGCCATTGGGGTCCTAGGAGACCTAGCTGATACACTGGGTAGTAATGCTGGTCCCTTGATTCAGCAATCTGTTTCAAGCAAAGACTTTCTAAATGAATGTTTGTCATCAGATGATCATTTGATTAAGGAATCTGCTGAGTGGGCCAAGTTGGCCATAAGCCGAGCAATTTCTTTTTGAGGCTGCTGCTCCTACTTGGCATGTTATCCTTTTTTTTTTTTCTTTTCTTTGCATGCATCGGGTGTCCTAGAGTCAGGTCTGAGATTGCATACCATGAGTCGGTTCATCACAGTTTTGGGAAAAATGTTTGGGTCAGTCGCGGGCCAGTATTTTCAATCAGCAGCTCGGAATCTCATTTTCATATATTCCATTTTATTGTTTGGCATTGCCATGGAGGAAGTCAGTTGTGGTGATCCATGTGTGTTTCTGCCATCTTGGCAGAAAGAGATGAAATTATAGGAGAAATGGAACGGGTTGAATGATGTGCAGGGATGAGATGGAATATATCCGATACACCCAAAGCCATATCTGGGGTTGAAGGCAGGTCAGGAGTTTGGGGTTGAAGTCAGTCAAGAGTTCGGGGCCCTTCAGCGGCAGCGTTAGAGTCTGCATTTTCCCCCTTTAAATATTTCGCTTTTTTTTCATCTTTTTGTTTTCTTCACCAGAATTTGGTGGCATAAATTATTTTTGCATTGTTACATGTCAATTATCATAGAGTTCGGTCACTGTCCTCTTTTTCTTCGTTGGTTTTGTAGTCATCTTGTATACTTACTCATTCTGTGGGATTAGTGACTACCACATAATATTCAGCTTCATGCATATTGTTATATGTCATCAATGTCATATTCATTCATCGTTTATTCGTCTTCTTGATCATTTGTTGTTGTCTTATGCGTAGGGCTCTTCTATGAGTTTTAAGCCTAGTTATTATTACTTTTGGCTGAAGTTTTCAGCCTAATTGATTGCTTATGTTGTGTTGTATAGTCCAGGAGATTTTTTTAAAGTACTTTATTGCCGTAGTTATTTTTGACATCGTTTGACTGCGATATCGTTGGACCTCTGTTTTCAATACCTACTATCCAGAAATGAAAAGGCACTGCGGAAATAGGTATGGTACTCGTGCATAGTGATATTTTTGGTACTTAAATCTAAATATTGCTGTATTGTTGTATTTGTGATTTGGGAAATTTCATGCAACAATTAAGACGATGCATACTAATATCTTTGCAAATGACTTAAATATATGGGTATTCTAGTGCTAACATAAATTGGTTTCATGAATAATGACAAATGCCACATAGAGGTGAAATCGAATATCGAGATCTAATGAAAAAAAGACCCGTTTAGCATATTTTTCACAAGTGTTGTACTTGTTATTTCAAGCAAGTTATTTCTGGGAAAATGATCTTTTTTGGCTTCAAAGATTCAAGTTTTTCTGTTCTTTTAAAAAAAAAAAAAAAAAAAAAAAAAAAAAAGGGGGGCAAAAAAATTTTTTTTTTTTTTTAAAAAAAAAAAAAAAAAAAAAAGAGATATAAGTGTGCTAATAAATCTTTTTTTTTTTTTTAAAATAGCAAGTGTTAATAAATCTAAGCTCTATAAAGTTCCAAAAAAAAAAAATCTAAGCTCTATAAAATTGAATTGCGAGTCCAGTAATGAATTAATGCTGTGCGAGAGTCAGATAGACAATAACTATAAAATTGAATTGTTCTTTATATATATATTGTTAATTAGTGTGTGTTTTTTTATCTCAATTCACAACTTAAATTTTTTTATTTAAGAGAAAATCTTATAATAAAAAATTAAATTTAAATTTTTATAAAAAAAAATATTACAATAAAAAAATTTAAATTGTAAAAAAAACACGGCATAATTATTACCACCCGCAAGGCTGCAGGCACGGTCGCAACGAAGTGAGTTGGACCCGAAGAAAACAATCTCTTGCTCTTTTAATTTTTTCTTTTTTCTTTTTTCTGAAAAACAATTACATATTATGTAATAAACATCAGAGTACAAGGGAGATGTATCTTGCCTCGTTCCTTTAGCATATGACTTCTACAGCCCTTTACCGTAAATACGTTGTTCATTTAGATGTCACGAGCTTATATTCTGCGCAACAATGCGGGATATATTGTTATAATATATAAAAAATTTGAGATTTTTATATACAATATAATTTTTAAAGAAATTGATAAACTTTTATCATACATAGTGTAAATTAAATGATATAGGAAAAAATATATTACTTTATCCTTATACGTTTTTTAAAATGTTCCGTTGCTTTTGATTCAGAATTGATATTATGAAATATTATTTAAATATGTATTTAAAATAGTAAAAATTATTTTTTTTATATTTAACGTGCTTTATCTTGTTTTTGATCTTTTTATGATTGGCATATGTTGATTAATTGTGGTTGGGTTTGATATATGTGACGATGGTGTTGGTTGAGGACTGAAATGAAAAAAAATTTGATATGTATTTAAAACAATAAAAAAATTTTAGACATATATGATATAAATTAATAAATCTATCTTGCCTTTGTGGATCCATTGATGCATAGTCACTGTTCTGTTCTCTCTCTATTTTGTATTGTGCAAAATATAAAATCAGATAAATTAAAATTTATAAATATTTTCAATCCCTCCATTTACAACAGGATCCAGGTAGCTATACGCAACCAAAGGAAACAAAGGGACCCACATAAGAAGATAGGCACTCACTGAGCCTGGGAAAGAGGGCACTTTTAGATGTTTTTAATATAGAGGTACATCAATGAAAATATAAACCAGAGTGTGGTGCCAAGTCTGGGAAGATACAATTAAATAAATAAGTAAATAGAGAGATTAACAAATGAGAAATGAAAAGGAACAAAACAATTGTAATGGGAGGAAAAAGAAGGAAGAAAAGCAGAAAACAAGAATGAAATGTAGAATACGGCACACAAAAGGCAGCGGAAACGAGCCAAAAGCTATATCTAATGAAGGATGGACATGGTAATGTTTTTATTTAGTTATGATGGCTCAGATAATGAATATTCTCAACAATGTGTGATAAAAAGGTAAACATAAGCATTTGCATTTTTTTTTTGCTACCTACTAAGGGCAACTGCACAAAAATGCAAATGGCAGTAAGACACCAAATTTATCACACAAATTATAAATTGTGTCATAGAAAGTGAATAACCAGAGCAAAGTATAGAGTCGTCCAAAAGTCACCAGGTGAGGTAAATGGGGGAGGAAAAAAGAATGAATTTATTATACGTATAAGATAGCAACAAAATAAGAACAAACTGTAAAAACCAGAGCATGCAGAAAAGGAGGGAAAAAAAGGAGTAGAGAGTATAAAATATAGGTAAACAGAAGAGGACGCAGAAGCTAATACTGCATTTGCATTAAATGCCTACTTATTCAAATCCAAGGGAAAAAGAAGGTAAAAGATAGCATAGGCAGAAAAATGTAACCACAGGCCGAAGTTTAAAAACACCAAGAATGGATTAAGAGGACATTAAGCCTTATAGTGAGGAGCGAAAATGAGTAGAGAAAGAGAGCAAATCTATTCTCCCACTATCCGATCTACAGTGGTTCAAATTGGAGTCAATGCTGGGAAATTCAAGTATGATAGTCCAGTTTTAAAAGCGGGAAAAAATAAAGAGAGAGGCGAGAGAAAAGTAGGAGGGGCTAGAAATAAGTAAAAATTAGAGTTAAAGAGCAGGGGCAAATTAAAATAGCGTAAGAAAATTTAAATTAAGGAATGAAAAGGGAAATGTAATACATCTGTAAATAGCTTTTAAATCAAATGGTAAAGCCAAAAAAGCAAAAGAAGTAAACTAATCAAAAGGAAGAAAAAGGAGAGAGCAAAAAATGTTCACTAAGAAAATATTGACAAATCTGGAATTCAAATGAATAAAGTAGTCTCACGGTAATTTTTGGACAAATCATACAATGCTCAATGGATTAAAATTATTCATGCTCATCATCGCCATAAAAAAAAAAGGGAGGAAAGAGCATAGGAGATAAAAAGGGGCAAGTAAAAATAAAATATCTTAGGTGTAAGTATCCATCTAAGCATATGACAAAAAAATGAGCAACTTCGGACCTAATAACTAAGGACCATACACCAGTTGTACATAGAGGAAGAAAAGAATGGAATAACAATATATTAATAACATGGATCGACAATAAAAAGGAATTTTTATTGATTTGCTATAAAGGGAAATTTTTTACCAGCTTTATAGAGCAGTAATGTTCATTCATAAAATAACAAAGTTATACATCAATAGAAACAACAACAGAAAAAAAATAAAGAGAAACGGTAGGGGGAAAAGGGCAGAAAATGGGGGGATTTTTTCCTGTAAAATTCCTAACCATTTCAGAGAATCAAGGAAGGAAAAATCACCTATGCATTTAATACATTTGCTACAAAATATGTACAAATTATGTGCTGCCAATACAAATCAGTAATAGAAATATTCAGCTCAGAAATTTAATAAATGAAAAGCCAAAAAATCAGAACTTACATACATGCGGCAACCAACCAGGGGTGAAAAGGAAAAAATCCGGCAAGAAAAAATTGCATGAAATCAGAAAGGGTAGAACAATAATTGAATAAATGAGTGGCAAGGAGATGAAGATTTACACATGCGGCGTGCACTGAGGAGGGGAAATGAGCAAATCCTGCACACACAAAAATATATGAAATCAGAGAAGAAATTTTTTTTGAAAAATATCATTACAAAATCAAACTTATTACTCAACACAAAATTACAATCCATAAAATCTTATGAATCCCCAAAAATTTATACCAAAGAGCGAAAGAAAGGCACAAAAAAAAGGGCAGGGGAAGGAAAACAACAGGAAAGAAGAATGGGCAAAGAACGAACACAAAAACTACAAAATGAACACATAAAAATTGAAACCAAAACCGCGATCGAATACAGCACAAAAGTATAGAAGAAGAATCAGGGAGTCACCGACGACGACAACAACATAAACCGGAACAAAATTCGAAATCCAACCAATAAAGGAATTGAAAGGAGAAAATGAATAAACTCCCAAAATTTCCACCGAACAATCCACAAAGATGAAGGCACAAAGCAACAAATGCGAGATCTGCAGCAAAGCAAAGGTGAAAAAACCAATCGAAGGCAAAACGGAAAAGAAAGAAAAGGAAACAGCAACAACGAAACAAAGGAAGCAGCAGAGAGAAAGCGGCGGAATGAAGAAAAGTCCAAGGGCAAGAGGGCACAAAAATAGTAAAAGAGGGCTAAGGATTTAAGAAAAAATCGCCACAGCAAAATCCCAAAGAAAGCCAAAGAATGAACTATCCAACAACCCAAAACGAAGAACAAAAACTAATCAGCAATGAACAACGAAGCAGTAAAGAAGCAAGAACAAACAAAAGGTCCCAATTTTGACGAAAATCAAATAAAACACCGAAAAAGAGGGCTAAGGGTTTAAGAACAAATCGATTATGATAAAAAAATAATAAAAAATAAAAAAACCTATGAAATCATCAGATTTCTACGCTGAATATGAGGTCTGCAGATTTTCACGCTGAATGTATTTAAAAAATTGAAGGACAAAACATTTCCGAAATGCCCCTGCAAGCAAAGAAAAATCAGATAAAAAAACTCTAAATTACAATCAACATTTACAAAAATTAACCAAAGAAAATTAGTATAAAGAAGATTTTAATAAATAATTACATTTAATAAAGGAGATTAACTCTAAATATTGAAACCCTAAATCATCAAAGAAGAAAGAAATCAAAAGGAAAAAAATTAAAGCAAAAATCAAAACATCATATTAGTGCGAGAATAAACAAAACATCCAGAAGGGAAGAGAACGTAAGGAGAATTGAACATCATAACCCAAAAAACCAGAAAACATCAAGACGAAGAGAAGAAACGGTAGAAGAAAAAAATTTTGCAAAACAAATCGAAAACAAACAAAGTAAGAAACAAAATACCATATTAGTATGGAGAAAAAGAAAGCAACAAAACCCACACAGACAGAAGAAAGAGTATAGACGGTGGAAAAAAAATAAAGTTTACTTCAGAGGCATGTTAAATGCTTCCCACACAGACATAAGAAAGAGAACAAAGACCTAGAATACTCATTCTGAGACAAATGAAATGAAGAAAAAAAATTAAGATGTAGAAGGTTGTATAAGGAAGCAAATGAGAAGAAAAAAAGTAAAACACTCAATCTGAGTATAAATGACCAAAAAGGTCAGACTAAACCAAAACAAATGAAATTGAAATAAAGGGCAATATAGTAATTTTATATTCAAAAGGACATAACAGAAATAAAAAATTAACAGAAGAAAAAAGCAAGGGTAAAACGGAAAAGACGTTGTTCATTGCACTGTAACATGAACAGTGAATCCTGTCATCTCCTTTAGTATATGTATAATTTCTGTGGGATAATAGATACAAACTTTTTTTATTTTATATATTTAAATTCAACTTATTAATTTTATTATAATATTTTTTTAATAAAAAGTTTAAATTTTAAACATTAAAATTAAAAATCATAATTGGTTGTCCGCCTTAAATGTAAACTGTCGTTATCAAGGATTCCTTTAGGGGGCGTTTGGTATGCAGTAATCTTAAGGATGAGAATGAGAATCTACAATATTACCATGTTTAGTACAAGAATTATAATTTTTAGATTCCCAGAAAAGTGATTACCATGGGATTCACTTTCTCTCATTTTAAGGTAATTTGAATACCACCCAACATGGTGTTATTCAAATTCCCAATAATCTCAAAATCATGGGAATCTTATTTTATCATTTATTATTATTATTATTATTATTAATATTATTATTTTATTAATATTATTATTATGAATCTTCTTCCATGCGAACAACCAAACACAGTAATTTAATATTCCTGAGAATTTGAAAAAGATTCATATATGAAACCAAACACAGTAATGTAATATTCATAGAAATCATATTACCCTCTATCACTTTCCTGAGAATATGATTCCTACTGATTCTCGCATACCAAACACCCCCTTAGTTATCAAGGATTCCTTTAGTCTCGAAAGACAAAATAGAGAAAATTACGGATATTAAAAATTACAGATATTATCCTGAGACCCAATTCTTTGATTACCACTCATTTCAAGTTCTCTACCTTTTTACATGCAAATCCTCTCTTTTGAAATATTAATTTTAGATTTATTTAATTCGTTAATTTAAGTTTTTAATTTAAATTAAAATTTAATTTTATATAATTTTTTATTATAATAAAAAAATTAAATATAATTATTTTTAAATTTTTTTATTATAATAAATTTTAAATTTTAAAATTGAATCGGTAAAATCAACCGCTATATCTTTCATACCTATATGGATTAGGTTTCTATTTTCGCTCCTCACACTCTCTCTCCGCTGTACGTTCTCTCTCGCTTTCTCTCTAACGCAATCTACCGCCGGCGTTCTTCCTTTCTCTCACAGTTTGCCGCCGGCGATCCCCTCATGTCTCTGTCCCCATAGGGTCGAAGATCGACGCTCCGTCGATGGATGCTTGAGATCGCGAGGATCTCTCCCGTGGTTTCCATGCCCGACGCTCGAGATCATCGAAAGATTCGTCATTCTCAACGCTGCGACAACGATCTACTATGGGTGCCGCGCCTCCTCCGTTCTACATCTGGAACCACGGCGCTAACCTGCCGGTCTTCCGACCGAAAATTGGTTCACGCGTCTCCCGATTACCTTAGATTTCACCTTGCGAAATCGGCACCGTTGCGACTGCGGAGCAGATCTTGTTCTATCAATTTGCAAAAGAGAACTTGTTGTCGTGATTCCACATAATCTGCCTCTCGCGTTGGAATCTCACTCCGATCAAGGACGTTTGTCAAACCAGAGCGTCGCTGAGATCGAACACGGCATCTTTCGTCTCTCCGGCCTTACACAGAGGCTATGATTCTCCCGACGATTAATGTAATACCCGAGATTTAATTAAGCCTTAAGCCAATAATAAATAAATTTAGTAAATTAAAATCATGCATCACATTTACCATTTACCTAAAAGTTATTTGTTGGCATTATATTTTATTATTATAGCTATCATATGATTTTATTAAACTTATAGCTTTGCTAATCGAGTTTTCAGTTTTAATGTGCAGCACAACTAGCTCAATGTGGAAACTTAATGTGCTAAACTTATGAAGAAAAATGATATTTATTATGAGTATTTGATATGATATTTTACCTCTATTATGATTGATTCAATGATGAATCATTATTTTATATTTTTATTATATGGTTTTATGTAAATGTGTTGAGGACTTAGTTGTTATTTTAAGTTTTTGGTGAGAGAAGCCTATGTTAGCAAATTGAGTAAACTTTAGGCACCTAATTGAAGAAGAAAAATAGAGACTTTATAGCTTATTTTATGAGATTAGGATAGCTATTAGAGGCTTAGAAAAACCTAGGCCATTGTTCTATTATAAGGCCATTTTATTTTTGTTTAGTTTCTATCAAGTTTAGACTTTATTTTTTGGTCTATTTCAGCAAGAAACCCTAGAACTCTGACCATAGCACTTTCTTCTCTCTTCTCACTCCTTTTCTCACCCAAAACTCAAAATCAAACCTAGGTTTTTAAGAGAGAATAAGCTAAAGACTCAACCAGCCCATCTCAACTCGTTTTCAACCTAGAACCAAAAATAACCACCAAGTTTTGAGCTTCTATTCACTTGGGAACACGTTTTTCTTTGAGGTAACTTCTTTCTTATGTTAGAAACTAAGATTTCAGAGATTAAGATGTTGAAATCCTACTTGAGATTCGGATTTTTGATGGGGCTTATTATGCATGTTGATTGTAGACTCTTAAAAATGAGTTTCTTGAGGTTTTGGTTCAAATATTGGTTTCTGGGTGAAATTGATGATTCTAGCTTGATATTATTGATGATTATTTGAAGATAAACTCTTATTAAGATGATGATTCATGTATGTGAGAGTGGTCTTTGAAGATTAAGATATGCATGCTAGATATTTGATCAAATGTTCAAATATAAGTCCTCTGTACAGCCTATGTAGATTCTGTTTTCGTGCCATATATACTTATGATTTTGACTGATCTTATATTTTTCTATTAAAGTATACATCTCAAGCTTTACGTGAATTTTTTAATCACTCCAAACAGATTTTTCTACATTTAGTTATGAATTTTATAAGTTCAGTTAAAAAACTTTTATTTTCCTGACAAGATTATACTTCAATCTGGATTTCGGGCTGTTTTTGGTTAGTTTGAAAAATCCGAAACCCATTATGTAGTAGCTCTAAAAAGAGGATTTTGAGCCTACTTTTATTTGCCACTGGTCTCATAATATTTTGAGTTTTGATGAATTCGTTATGAATATTTTCGTAATATTACGCAGTTATGTGTTTGTTAAATGATGATATGAATGTGATTTTTGAAAGCTATGGTTTTTAAAGATTAATTAGCACATTGAAGGCTCTCCACAACCATCTAGTTTGTGCTTGCAAAGTGGTGATCAAAATTCAGATAAGTAGAGTTAAAGCATTTTCAAAACTGCATCACAAGACCTATTTGACTTAATTTGTTCAGAATTGTGATTATGCAAGTTTATTTTCTTATGAAATTCTTATATGATTATGTTCAAAGAGTATTCATGATTAATTATTTTGAAAGAGATTATGATTTATGCTTATTATGTTTTTATGTTTTAAGAGATTTTATGGTATGGTGTATGGATGAGAGGCTGGGTAAGCAGGGGTGCGAGAGACCGGTATCCCAAATTAGAGAAACTGTCTCTTTGAGACAACTAGAGAAAAATGCTAGTGGGAAGTTTCTTGTTGATCACAAGAGAAAGAGATTCTAAAAACCCCGCTTAGTGTTTAAGAGAAGAGAATTGGCCAAAATTAGAGAAGGTCATGTATAGAGAGGCTTACTTGGAACCGAAGTTCTGTATCATACCTAAACTAAGAATAAGTATGAAAGTTTATGAACAATGATTAACAAAGAGATTTTAGCCATAGATATTTTAGATACTTACTTAATTTAAAATCTACTTACTGAGTTCTTGCTCATTAGTTTTACCTTGTGATGCAGATGATGTTGTTGTTACCGAAGAGTAAAAAGAAAAATGATTTCCAAGGTTGGCTGAGTACTCCAAGTCTTACATCTGGTATCTTGCTTATATGTACTTTCAAACAATAGATGGGCTCAAAATGTTTTGTTTTGTTACTATGTCACTTTTGAATAACTATTTAATGTTTAAGATTTGTGGTTGCGCACTTACTCATTTTGTTCAAAAACTTTAAAAAAAATTTTGTGATGAAATCAACCACAAGTTTTCGCATCTTAAAAATGACATTGTTTTAAGTATAGAAAGTATGTTTTAAGTAGCACAACCTCGTTAAATTCAGCCTCAGACTGATTTAGTGTTGGAGGCGTTACAATTAATATCCCTACGGATTTTGATGGAGAGATCACGGAGGCCTGATCAGGTTATGATCTATTTACATTATTTCTTTCTTTGGTTTGATTTTGACTGCCCTGGGAATTTTCGTTTAATTGGGATTGTGAGATTATTTTCCGTTTGGATTTTTAGGCCTCTTGCTTTTTTGAATCTGCTTTTGTATGAGAATTGGTTTATTTTGTCGAACAATGATTGCTATACTCTACACGGTTGCGGGAGACTATTCATTTTTGTCTCTAGTATGGATTTTATCTCAGATTGTGGCATGCTCATGTAGTTGGGATTAAGTGACAATGAGAGTTTGTTCTTATTGCTATATAGGCAATGGATTTTTCTTGCAATTAATCAGCGAAAATGAAATTCCCGTCTTGAACTTCTTGGTGTTGATCTACTGTTTTGTACTTGTAGAAAATTTGGGATGAAATTGAGGAGAGTGACAGCGAGAGGGATAAGATGCTTCTTCAGTTTGAGCAGGAAATAACGTAGGAAAGTTGAAAACACCAGAAAGCATAGGGCAAGTTTGCATCAGTCCTTGGCCGAGGCCAAGGTTGAAATCAAGTAACGTTGTTTCGGCACTGGATATACTTCTTTTTCGCAGGTTCGTGCCTTTCAGAATTTTTTGGCAATATTTTTAAAATGATTTTGTTTTCAGTATAAAAGTGAAAATGAGATTATTTTAAAAATTATTTTGAAATTGATTTTGAAATTACTTTTAATTAATCTTTTAAAAGATTGTTTTGAGTAGTAAAAAAATAAAATAGTGTTTCATGATATTTATGAAATTTTATTTCGAGTATATTTAATTAATAATGTTAAATTAATATTGAAGTAATTAATAATTGATAATCACTTAACAAATAAAAATTAATATATTAATAATAAAATAATAATGAATATATTATAATTAATGAGTATATTGGTAATTAAATTATATATTAATGAATTAGTATGCTAAATAATTAAAAAATAGTAATTAATAATAAGTTATAAGTAATTACTATGTTAGTAACATACTAATATTTATTAGTTTATAAATAATTAATAAGTGTATTAAGAAAAAATAATTAGTATATAAATAATATATTAATATTCTATTTACTATTTAAATAATTAATTTTTAGTTACATAATTAAATAATTATTTAATTAGTACTAAGATTTATTTAATAATATATTATTTGATATATTGCATGATCAATTTTTTATAATTATTATTTAAATAACAATGAATTGCTAATTATCAATTAAATTATTAATTACTATTAATTAGTATATAATTTAATATTAATTATCAATTGAGTAATTACTTTTTTTTATTTATCAATTATTTACTAATTAATAGATTATAATTAATAATATTTATTATTTATCATTTTTATTAATAAAATTACAAATTTAATATTAATAATTTAATATTAATTAACAATTAAGTAGTTACTATCTATTCATTAATTATAGTCATATTTATTTATTAACTATTAGTTAATATATTATATAATTAGTAATTAATAATTAAATAATTTAATGTAATATTGTTGGTAATTACTAGAAATTAAAAACAGGAAAAGGAAAACTTCTAATCGTTTTTTAACTTCCTTCACAAAAACTATTTTCATTATTTTTTGTTTTCGTTTTCAAAACATTTGCTAAAGAAACGCGGTTTGCAGACCGTTTTCATTTTCGTGTCTCAAAAGACGTACAGTAACATTTTAAAAAACAACCAAAAACAGTTCCAAACGCACCTGTTGTTATCTTTATGTGTTTTCAGAAGTAGAAAAATGAACATTGCCTTTATTCAACGTGTATATGTGCGGAGATAGCTGGTAATGGTCAGTCTAAGAAATATGGTGATCCGCAAGTTAATGAGAATGATTTAATGGCAAAGAGATTGGCAGAGCTTAAGTTGCACCTTAAAGAGCTTCAGACTGAAAAGGTTCCTCTAGTCAATTGTGATGCTGTGGTTCTAGGATTAAGTTTGTGGGTGTACTCATGTGGTGTTTATTTTCACGCAGGCTTTGCGCTTACAGAAAGTTACTGGCCATCTTGCTTTCATCCATGTCAGTTGATCTCTTAAATGTGGTTCATGAAGTTCATCCAAGCTTGAGTAATTCCTCCTGTGGTAACTGAAAGAGTATCAGCAACGATACTCTTGTTAGACTAACAGATTTGATTAACTCTTTAAAGCACCAGAAACAACAAAGACTCAAAAAGGTGACTTGCTATTGAATTTCGCCCCTTCCCCCTTACCGAATCATCAACCTTAGAATATGAGTAATCTTTGCTAATTGCTACCTCTTGGAAGATAATGTCTTACAGATAATTTTTCCCATCAAATAAATTGTTGGGCCTCCGTGTGTTTATGAACATACCAAAACCTAGGCCGTATATAGTGAAGTATCAGTTTTTTGGTAGTGGAGTTTACACTACCACCTCATTTCATAAGCTATAAGCTTTTTGTTTTTTGCATATACTGAAGAGTTTTTTGCTTGTATATGTTTGAGATAATTCTGGCATGAATGCTTTTGTATTAAGCTCCATTTTAAAAATAAAAGTAATAATTCTTTTTCCAGATGGGTACTATAAGATTTTGAGATCTAAGATATGTTTTTAAGATTTGATCTGTTGTAATTATACTAATTTTGTGTGTTATTGATTGTTCAATATTTCTTTTGTGTTTGGATTTTTCAATTTGATTATTGTTGTTATAAATCTAGTGATACTTATTGAAAAAACAACATAATGCAGTAGATTATACTTTATAATTTGACAGATTATAAAACATAATATGTCAGGTTATGAATATAATCTGATCGTTTATGGATCATAAACTGGTAGGTTATGGATCATAATCTCATAAATTGACAGATTATGAAGCATTAGTTGTTAGGTTATGAAGCAAAACTAGCAATCTATGGACCATAACCTGTTAGATTATGACCGATACTAGTGACCGGAGGCCGGCGTAATCTCTTAGGTTATGGATCATAACTTGATAGACTATGGCCGACACTGGTGTAATATGTCAGATTATGGATCATAACCTAATAGATTATGGTTGGTGGCCGGTGTAATCTGTCAGGTTATGGCTAGTCGGTTGGAGACCTGCTGACGGCCGGCTGACGATGGAAGACCGTCGGCATATCTTATAATTTATCAATGGACTATTGAAAGTAACTTTGGAATTTTAAAATTATTTAATTTAATTATTTTTATTATTTTAATTGTAAAATGATAGAAATCAATGAGGGTTACTTTGAGTATAGAGGTTGCCGAGCAACATAAAAGGTGGTAGTGTCATGCTCGGTGACTATAACGGGATTGGAACACCATTAGTTTGTTTTTGGCGGCATGCTCCCAAACAGTGCTCGGCGTACGAAGTCGAGCAGACATCCAACACTTCCCTTGCCTTTACTATTGAAATTTCTGCTACCACTTTCTTTCATTAGGAGGATAAAAGGATAGAAATGCCAGAGTGCATAAGATGTATGCTCTTCCTTCCTCAAGGATAAAATTCCGAGACAATGAACAAAGTTTGTTAAATAATGGATACATTTCTATTTTTTTTTAATTTATCAAACATATCAAAAGAGGCGCATAATAAATCTTTAAAAGTGAGGTGGAAAAATATTGAAGAATTTCAAAAAAATGCCATCAATAAAGTAATTATTTTATTTTTGTCATTGTTAATAAATTTATTTTATGCCACAAATAATTTACAAATTTTCTTTTATTTCCTAGATTATTTTTTATAATGACATTAAAATTTATATAATGACATAAATAATATAATTCTTGTTAAATAATTGTGAGGTTGTTCTTTTGGAGTATAACTTGAGTGTAGTTTTTGAGTTGAATTTGAGTTATAACTTGAGTTTAAGTTGTATCTTGAATAAAGTTGAGTAAAGTTGAATAACGTTGAAACTTAAAAAAACATGAACTTGAATAAAATTGAAACTCGAGTTGTATTTTTATGAGTTTTTTTTGACAAAAGAACATGCCCTGAGACATTCAGCTCCTGCCTACGTGGCAGTTCAAGTGGCAGTACGACTCACTTGTAACGTGTCAGTTGTTTCTTTCTTTAGTGTTACTCAATTTTCTTTAGTCGGCTAAAAGGAGTATTGTTGGTACAACCAATATATAACCGGTATTGGTAAAATTGTATAGGGAGTTTTTCAGTTTTCCTAATTCTAGTGAGAGAAAGAAAGAACTGGTTAGAGAGAGAGAGAAAGAAAGCAAGAGAGAGCTTGAGAGCTGTGATTGTATTCATGGAGTTCTGGAGAAGTTCTTGATCTTGATTTTGTGTACTGCGTTAATATAAGGATTCAGTTCTTGATTGTCCTCAATTGAAGAGGCGATCTCAATTTTTCTGTTCGATGTTCTTGTTCTCATTAGTTGTTTTGGGGCTGTGATTGTTTGTTCTGATCTTGAGGGAAAAAAATAGTTAAAACTTAAAATTTTCGCAAAATATAAAGTAAGCAAGTGGTAACATATTGCTTCGTTTAAACTCGTGGCATGCAACTAAGAGAGGCTTTATGGTTAAGTAAGAAGTTGAATATCATATAACTTCAGAAAAATAAGTTTTCTAACGAAACAAACAATTATAAAGTATTAGAAACAAGATCTCCCGATACCGCATCTTCATCTCAAAAAGAAGAAAAAAATAATAATAATAACAAAACGAAGGGGAAGGGAAAATTCAACTCGTCATCCCCCAAGCAGAGAAATTACATTACAGCAAAGTGTCCCTGCCCTAGTCTGTCTAGTCTATGTCCTCAAACTTCTTTTTCCCCAGCCTGGGAAAGTGATTTTTTTGTTTTTTTTTTGTTTTTCTAGAGCTCATCATGCGAATCATCGTCGTCAGCTGATTCATCACCACCACCTGGGGCCCCACCAGACCTCTGGTAAACGGCTGTGATGATTGGGTTGCAAACAGCTTCAACCTCCTTGAGCTTCTCATCGTAGTCCTCCTTCTCGGCGCTCTGGTTGTCATCGAGCCATTCCAGGGCTTCCTTCACCGCCGTCTCGATCTTCTCCTTCTCGTCCGACTCAAGCTTGTCCGCCAGCTTGTCCTTGTCGTTGATCTGGCTCTTCATGTTGTAGACGTAAGTTTCAAGGCTGTTGCGGGCGTCGATCTTCTCCTTGACCTTCTTGTCCTCCTCGGCGAACTCTTCAGCCTCACGGACCATACGCTCAATCTCTTCCTGGCTCAGGCGGCCCTTGTCATTTGTGATGGTGATCTTCTCCGATTTGCCAGTGCCCTTGTCCTCTGCCTTGACGTTCAAGATACCATTTGCATCGACCTCAAAGGTGACCTCAATCTGAGGGGTTCCCCTGTTGGATTGAGGATAGGAAAACTGTTAAATTCATCAAAACAGCTAGGCATATCTTGAAAAGAGATGAAATCATGACAAGAAACTAACCTTGGAGCCGGAGGAATGCCGGTAAGATCGAATTTACCAAGCATCCTACAGTCCTTCGTGAGACTCCTTTCACCTTCAAAGACCTGAAATATTGACACAGAATTAAATCCAGAGATACCCCAATTATTTTGTTGCGACACTTCTTTATGTGGTTGACGCGTGAGAGAGAGAGAGAGAACTATACCTGAATCGACACTGTAGTCTGCTGATCCTGGTAAGTGGTGAAAACCTGAGACTTCTTGGTTGGGATCACAGTGTTTCTTGGAATCAACTTGGTCATAACCCCACCAACAGTTTCAATACCAAGGGTCAATGGAGCAACATCCAGAAGGAGGATATCTGTTTAAGTAATTAACCAGTTACCACATGGTAATCATTATTTTTATCCAATGATATTCAACGTTTGTCATGATTGTGTATAAAATAATAGAAAATGAAGACGATACCTTTAGTTTCGTCACCACCCTCTCCGCTTAAAATACTTCCTTGAACTGCGGCACCATAAGCAACAGCCTCATCGGGGTTCACACCCTTGTTTGGCTCCTTCCCATCGAAGTACTCCTTAAGAAGCTGTTGGACCTTAGGAATCCTAGTACTTCCACCAACAAGAACAATCTCCTGAATTTGGCTCTTGTCCAAACCAGCGTCTTCCATGGCCTTCTTAACAGGTCCCATGGTCTTTCTGAACAAGTCGTTGTTCAACTCTTCGAACCTAGCTCGGGTCAATGGCTCAGAGAAGTCGACACCATCGAAAAGTGATTCAATTTCCACACGGATCTGGTGCTGGCTGCTAAGAGCTCTCTTGGCTCTCTCAGCTTCCCTCCTCAACTTCCCAAGAGATCTGTTGTCCTTGCTGATGTCCTTTCCGTACTTTTTTTTGATCAACTTGATGAAGTATTCCATAATCCTCTGGTCAAAATCCTCACCTGCAGGCAGGAGCAAAGAAAGCACGTTTGATACTTCGATAAATATAATCAAGACCAAAACACACAAAAAAATAAAATAAAATCTCTGTAAGTTGATACAACTAAAATTTAGTAACCTAAATCCCATAAACCACGAGCCTTATAGTTTTAGTATTTTACCATTATTTTCAAACTACCAAGTCCCAAAAAATTTTCATTGCAAAAAGGATGTATACAATCGTTCAGGCACTAACAAGAATATGACTATTCAAATAAAATTCTCACCTCCCAAATGAGTGTCTCCATTTGTGGCAAGAACCTCAAACACACCGTTGTCAATAGTCAAGATACTGACATCGAAGGTTCCACCACCAAGATCAAAGACAAGAATGTTTTTCTCTCCACCCTTCTTGTCCAGACCATAAGCGATGGCAGCAGCCGTCGGCTCATTTATAATCCTAGCAACATTTAGGCCGGCAATAATTCCGGCGTCCTTGGTTGCCTGTCTCTGAGCATCGTTAAAGTAAGCTGTACACAGGGCAAGAAAACTACGTAAGCCTTGAATGATCTATATTTATATTGAGTCGGGAATTACTAATAAGGCTCAAATTTTACTCACCAGGAACTGTAACAACAGCATCCTTGATTTTCTTCCCAAGGAAAGCCTCAGCGGTTTCCTTCATCTTAGTCAGAACCATAGCGCTGATCTCCTCAGGGCTGAAAACCTTGGTCTCACCATCCTTTATGTTCACCTGAATGTAAGGCTTCCCATCCTTGTTCACAATCTTGAAAGGGAAAAGTTTAATGTCCTTTTGGACTTCTTTGTCGTCAAACCTGGAACAGTTATAGCCAAATTCAGAATTATTCCTTGCCAACTCGAACAACATAAAGAAAACCAAACAACTAGGAAGATGAATTACTTTCTCCCGATAAGTCTCTTGACATCAAAGATGGTCCTTTCAGGATTGACAGCCGCCTGGTTCTTTGCTGCCTCACCGATCAGCCTCTCGCTGTCGGTGAAAGCGACCCACGATGGGGTAATACGGTTTCCTTGGTCGTTGGCTATGATTTCAACGTGACCGTTTTTGTAAACACCAACACAAGAATAGGTTGTTCCAAGATCAATACCAATGACTGTTCCTAACTTAGCAGCTTCCTCTTTCGCAATCGAAATTGCAAAAAGGCAACCTGTTATGCAAACTTCAAAAGTTAGTATCAGAAAATACAAATCCTCTGCAGCCAACCGTGTTAATAAGCATATGACACAAACAACATGGATCACCACACATCTGAAACACAATTATCCGGCAGATGTAAAACTTGTTGTCATGTCGTTTAAAAAATATTTTCATGTGTAAAGGTTCCATATCTGTCGTCTAACCATGTCGTTTGGACACATCTCTTCAACTTAATTGCTTAATCACACAAATGTTTTTTTTTTTTCTCAAACTTGACACTTACTCTGTGTGATGTAATCTACAAAGAATTCATTGTAAAAGATAATTCCATGGATATACGCTAGCAAACCAGTAAAGAAAGTCCGAAATAAATGCGTATTCCAGAAAAAAAACTCAAGCGTTTATTGAGATCTAAAGCATAACAAACTCCATTAACAGCAAAAAACTGAAAAAACTAAAATATTTTTCAAAACTTCCCTCAAATTCCTAAACTCAGGCACGCACAAGCGAACGACTTTACTATCGATCACAGTAAAATACAAAAATCAAGCACAGATCATGTAAGATCCACCACATTCCATCAATTTCGAGCTCTGAAGCTTTCTCAAGCAGAAACAAAAACAGATCTATCGCATTTACTGAATCACAAGGAGCAATCACGAAAAGAATATTCAGATCTGAGACTCCCAAATACCGAAACACTCACCGAAGGTAACGATTGCGAGCACGATCAGAGACCCGCGAGCTCTCCAAGAGCCTGCCATGGCGAACAACAACAACAAAACTCTTTCTTCTTCTTCTTCCTTGGCGAGATTTCTCTCTGCTCTTTTTTTTTCTCTGCGATTCAAATCTTTCTTGCAAAGAGATGACTTTGGTTTCTGAATGGAAACGCGCGTGGGTCTCTGGGGCTTTTATAGTAGATTCTACTACGTCTATATTCCGCTAGTGAGGAATTGCACGTCAAAAGACCGAACCGAACATGTCATAAAGCGTGACGTGGACCAATCAGGTTTCGGCGTCGCGTTCTTCCAGCCAATGAAATCACAGCTCTTGTTGGGGCGATTCTGGCCGTTCGATTTCCATTCTCTAGACGTGTCGGCCATTCAGCTCTCGTCTTTTTGATGATTTTGGTTTTTGTTTTTATTCATCTCTCTATGACCAACGCGTCGTCGTTCAACCCATAGTGTAACGACAGAACGAAAAATAACCAATAATTTTCTGCTAAAGCTTTTGAAACATGTTTGTAAGGGTACCATTCAAACCAATTAAATCAAACTAAATTAAAAAAAAAAAAACAAACCAAATTAATTAATAAACAATTCGATTTAGTTCAAATTTTTAAAAAACTAATTAAATTGATTTGATTTGTAGTATTTACCTTTAGAAAAATCGAATTAAATCAAACTAAACCAAACCTATTTCTATTTATATAATTTTCCTAAAATTATATATATTTTATGTATTTATAATTTATTTATATTTAAAAAACTCGTTTATTTTATAACCCAGAAGTTTCTACCATAACTTATATATATTACTAACATCATCTATGTAGTTTACCCTCAAACTTTCTCCACTTCACTCCTCTCCTATCATCTCATCTCCTTTCATTCTCCACTCCTCGTGATTCTATCTAAAATCTTACATCTTTATTAACGTGAATATAACATCTGTAATAATAAGTGTCTCTGACTTGCCTATATCTATTTTCTTTCGTATATTTAATAATGTTGAATATCATATTCAATTATGATTTATAAGTCACAACTAATATTATATAAACATATTTATAAATATGTCTATAATTGAAATGCTTTGACTTCATTTTGTCTTTAAAAGAAAGAGAAAAATAGACAAAAAAACATACAAAATATTAATACAAGTTCTGGTTGAGACTTAAGAAGAAGATGTAAAATATTACTTCAAACAAATTAGAAAAGCCAAACCAAACCAATTACAATCGATTTGGTTTGGATTGGATTAGATATCTTAATTGGTTTAATTTAGTTTGAAAAATCTCTAAACCAATTTATAATTTATTTAATTTACATTTCATCTAAAATAAATAGTTTGGTTAGTTTGCATGCCCCTACATGTTAGTGTCACACATTATCGTATAATGATATAAACATATATTCTTCCTTTTTTTTATTTTTGGGATGTCTCAAAGATGCTAAGTGATTAATGAGTAAAATTTGTACATTTTGGTTTTGATATTACCTGTGAATGATATGAATTTTAGATTTCATGGCTGAGATAATTTTGAAGCCGTTCGTTAAATCGATTTTCACTTTCGTAAATTGAAAGCTTTTGCACTCTGTTTAGAATAAGTAATTAAGGTAAGCGGGTTTAGAGGTAATTAATGGGAAAAGTGTTGATTATAATAAATCGGTAAGACAACATAATTGGATTTTAAAATTTTCACAACCTAGCGAGGATCGCACGTATTTTTTTATATGAACAGTTAATGGCCCATTTAGTTTACAGGCCGGAGAAAGCTCGAACTTAAATTCATTTTTTAAGAACATAATATAGCAAAGGAGTTTCAAAATGAGTTATGAAAAATTGATTGGACAGACAGCCAAAAAAAAAAAAAAAAAAAAACAAAGAAGAAAGAACAATGAATTTGAAATCGTGGAATTGGTGGACTTCATTAGAACCTCAGATCAAAACACCATAACAAAAAAAAGTTATGGTGTGTAGTAAAAAGTTTTTTACGTGGAATTGGTGTGTTTTTTCACAACTTAAATAATTGTTCAAAGTTTTTTACGTGAGAAAAGATATTGTAGTAAAAAGTTAAATTTAAATTTTTAAGAAAAAATACCATAACAAAAAAAATTTAAGTTGTCAAAAAACAATAACTAAAAAGGGAAAAATTATATAAAAACCACAGAAATGGGGGTTCAATTAACTAGCTAATTTTTCAAATTCCTTCAGGACATCATAAAAGGTGGGCCGAGTTTTAAAATCCAAACAGCAAAAGGTGGCTGATGATGCAATCTTGTTTTAACAAATGGAGCCAAGGCAAAGAACGCGGTAGGCTTATAGGTGGTTTGAATGCATGACCTAATTTTACATAGGGTTAATTGCTTTGTTAACCCTTGAATTTTGATCAGATTAACATTTTGATTTTTTAACTTTTAATTTTATCATATTTATTCTCCGAACTATCATTTTTTGACAATTTTAGTGCCTGATAGTAAAATTGTCAAACGATTATGAAATTTAGCATAAATAATCATAACATTATAGTACAATATAGTGCTGAAATTTTGGACGGGCCGTCCGCGACCACCGAAAATTCTGAATTCTTACCTGATGATTGAGCCCGTTCGAGCCTGAATTTTTAGGTTGCCCGACTCGACCCGAGGAACATCATGGACGGGCTTCGGGTAACTTTTGGCTGCCTGAGCCCGGTCGGGCAGCCCGAGCCTGCCCTTGTTGCCCAAATTTTTTTAAATATTTTTTAAATATTTATCTATTTATATATATATTATATATAATTTATTAATTGTATATGGTATGTATATAAATGATTTTTAAGTTATTTATTGTAAAAATTATATAAAAATTATAAGGGAGATTGCAGTTTGAAATTTGAAATGAACACGGACTATATAAAAAAATTATTTATTTATTAATTTTTAAATTTATAATTCATGATTGTCTCGTTAAAAACCTTACAAAGAAAAACCCAATTGGGATAAAAACTTAGTAAGAAAAAAAGAGTCCAATCACTGTGGGACGAATTACAAATTTGACGAACTTACAAAGTCTATACAAGATTACAATAACACTGTACAAAGTAAATAAATATTTACAAATTACAATAATAGAATTTAATTTGAAGCTGAATGATAGTATTGAAAATTAAAAGTTAATTTATTAAATTCATTGATCCATTCTTGGCTTGCGGGTGAATTGTATCGTATAAGCGTTGGTCAGAACGATCACAATCCTTAATGTACACCAAAGCTTCAATAATGTCTTGTTGCAATGCGTTTCTACGTTCTTCAAGTATTCGGCCGGTTGTACTGAAGGCTTGTTCGGATGAAACAGCGGAGACTGGAATAAAAAAAATATCCATTACTAGTCGAGTTAGGACGGGCCAAGTTAATGCTCGTGCCTCCACCACTTAACCAAATCAAACATTTCATTATTGTCGACAACTAAGCCCTCACTCAGGTATGCCATTAACTCATTGAAGCAACTGTTGTTGCCGCCACCTCTTGATGAAGATCCACTCCCAGATTCTTCTTGACCTTGAGTCGTCGTCCTCGTCTTCTTCTTCTTCTTCAACCCGAAAACATTTAAGAATGAATGCGGATAGTCATCTCATTGTTGCGGTTGTTCTACACGAGGTGTGTTTCTAAACCTACTTTTATAAGAGCTATAGAGAGATAATATATTTTCCTTTATAATAAAAAATTCGCCAGAACAGTCGATATCTAAAAGTCACCTAAGTTGTCTAATCCACTTTCTAAACTATCTAATTTTAATCTAGGATAAAAAATAACATCGAAACCATACAACATTGGTAATTTAGACCAATATTTTTTAAACTTCTTTTCCATAGAAGCGATAAGAACTCCTAAAACCTCGTGTGTCCTAAATTCACTAAATAAAATAGTCACTCTTAAAAGTTCTCCTAATGCTAATGGTGACGTTGGGTAATATGTTCCACTAAGCTTTAAAATAACTTCGTGAAATCTACCTAAAAAGTTATACAAAAGTTCAGCAATTTGTCAATCAGTTTGGTCTATAAATCCTGGTCCTAATTTTGCACTAACATGGTTTGTTATAACATATTTATAGGGGATGCATTGTTCAAGCATTATATAAGTGGAGTTCCATCTTACGGGCATATCTAAGGCTAATGCTCTAAGATTTTGATTACATGCTTGTAGAAACCTAAACCAATCTTGTATTCTTTGATTACTACATTGAATCCATGCAATGTTATCTCTAATTCTTTTAATATGACCTGACATTGATTTTAAACCAGATTTTACTATTAAATTAATTATATGGCATGCACAACGGTGGTGAAAAATATCATTATTACCGAATAAACTTAAATCATTTTCAAAAAGTTCTATTGCTTTAGTATTTGTAGTAGCATTATCTAATGTTGTAGCCATTACTCTATCTTTTACACTATATTCATCAATGACAGATAAAATTGTATTATATATTAAATTGGCAGTATGTGATCCTATAACACATTTAAAATCTAATATTCTCTTAACTAAATCAAAACCTTTAAAATAATGTCCGATTATAGGTAAATAATCTTTGTTGGCAACGGCGGACCAAATATCCACCGGTAATGCAACAGGTCTGTTGGTAAAAATCGGGTCCACTTTCTTACTTTTAAAGACACTTTTCAGAGTGTCTTCTCAAATGTGTAGTGCCATGAATAGTGTTACATTATAATTTATCACCACAATATTTGCATTGAGTTATGTATTTAACGTTACCATTATTGCCGACCTCCTCGAATGTGTTGAAGTGCTCCTAAATTGTTGAGATGCGCTTGCATTTCTTTTTAAAACTTGCAACACTTGCACTAGCACTTTTGCCTGGCTCTCCTCCATGCCTACCACCATTACGTCCACGACATCTAGTACGTCCACCAGGGCTTAGATTTGTAGTTTCCTCAGCAGCTCTTTCTGCAGTTTGCGATTCATGCGTTTGAAAAACAGTAATAGGAAATTGCCCTTCTTTGATGTTGAATTGAGCATCAACGGGAATATCACCACCATAACTAGAAGAATCCATTATGAAAAATAAGATAGATTGAGAGCACTTTGAGAGAGATTAAGAGAGATCGAGAGAGATTTGAGCGAGATTAAGAGAGATTTAAGAGAAATTAAGAGATGATGAGAGTTTTTGGGTGACGAAAATGGTTGGGGGAGGGGGGTATTTATAGGAAATTTTTTTGCTTGAAAAAAAAAATTTTTCCCTCAAATTTTCGGTTCCAACGGTAACACACTTTCAGGTCGGGTCGGGTTCGGGCAGATCGGGCAACGGTAAAAAAAAAAAAAAAGAGCCGTTGGGGTCATGCGGCGGGTTAGGTCAGGCAAAATAGAGCGTTACATTCAAAATTCGGACTACCGGTCTCCAATAATTCGGGTCGGGCAAAAATTCAAAAAACTAGCCGTTTTTTTGGTTTTTGGGCAACAGGTCGGGCTTCGGGTTACGCTGGAAAATTCAAAAAAAATTCCGGCGAATAGCGGTCACGGCTTCTCCACTGGTGGTGAGCTGCCGGAATTGGGTTTTTCCCGGG